>NW_026646105.1:0-181828 GCF_949987535.1 Balaenoptera acutorostrata | reverse complement strand
CCTAGGAAAGAGAAAAATGGATAAAGAAGTTGTGGTCCTCATGTACAATGGAATATCACTCAGCCATGAAATCAACGTCATAAGGCTAGTAGCAGCACGATGAGTGGATTTAGGTACGACGATTCTAAGTGAAATAAGTCACACAGAAAAAGACACTTATCATAAGATATCACTTCTAGAGGGAATGTAAAAACCGCTACACTTGAACTGAATTAGCAAAACAGAACAGAGTCACACGTTTAGGAAACACACTATGGCTGCTGAACGGGAAAGGTGAGGTAGGGTGATGCATAAAACAAGGGTTTCAAATTAGCTCCGATACCGTTCCATAAACCCAATATGTAAGAGACAAGACCTATTCCTTTTTCAGTGAACTGGACTCAACACCCCTATTCACCGCACAAGAATATATCTGACTAGTAAGAATCTTCAAACCTATATATTGATATCTCTCTGTAAGTGAGTCAAGGGGTGTAAAGCGGCATAAACACAGCCGTGAAAAGCAGCTAAACCCCATTATAAAAATAAATTACTTTTCAAAACCCGTGAAACAAAGACAGTGAAAGAGAGAGAAATTCTTACAAAATTCGTTCAGGGGCTATGATGCAACCTGGATTGACCATATCTAGACCCACAGCTGATTGAGACATAAGGGTGGACACTCTTGGGGCTGAGAGGTTCGGTGAGGTTGGGTGAGCCAACGCAGACCCTTTCAAGTAATACTGCATGGTACCCATCCCATGGGTCCCAAATCTCCAGGTTCAAGGGCATCTTCCTACGTCGAAAACAGGCATGAGAAACCCAGAAGATGGTACACCGTGTGATCGGGAAAGGTTTCTAAAACGCACCTCATTTCTCATCTCCTTTGCTCGGGTTCGCCATTCCAGCCGATTTACTAGCCATCTCCCTCCTTGGAGAATCAGCACCTTTAACCTCCTGTTCCGTACAGGTTGCAATTTGTCCTGAGGATGAACGGGAAGAGGGGAACCAATGAGAGACTAGCTCTAGGTGTTGGGACAGGCACAGGTCACTCTATTTTCCCATCAGGAAGAAGAATTAAGCACAAGCTCAGCCTGCCCCCCAGAACCAGAAGAGGGCCTGAAGCAATCCTGCGCTTTTGCGGCCAGCTCCCAAAAAAGCGAGTTGAAAAATGGAGCTCAGGGGCACTGCAATTCACAAACCTGCAGAGTTTTAAATGATACCTCTCGTCCACAAATATATTAAGGGAAGGCAACGAAGAGGCTTTGAAAGCAAGGCAGAATTGCAGGAAACAGATTTCAGGAGGTAGATTCGAATCGCCTTGAAAGCACATGAAAAGCGGCAAAACGTGGACAATGATGCCCTTGGCCAAAAAGGGCGTATGCGTTTTTTCCTGAATATATTCAGGAAAAAACGCATACGCCCTTTTTGGCCAACCAAGCAACCTGGAAAGGCCAATCAGCGCTCCAAAGAAGTCTCGCTTCCCAGCGGGCAAAAGGGCCATGCGGAAAAAAGTGTCCAAACCAGAAATGAAGGACCGGCCATGGAGAAATGGGAGCCTTGCTACGCTGATGGGTGGGATGTAAATTGCCAACAGCCACTCTGGAGAAGTGTACGGTGTGTTCTGAAACATCTAAAAAACACAGCTTGGAGAGCATAGGGCACTTCCACTCATGGGCGTATAAATTGGGAAAACTAAAAATCAGCAAGACACAGGCACCCCAAAGTTTAGGGCTGCTCTGTGGACAAGAACCCCCACTTCATTACACCTTAAATATCCTAGGAAAGAGAAAAATGGATAAAGAAGTTGTGGTCCTCATGTACAATGGAATATCACTCAGCCATGAAATCCACGTCATAAGGCTAGTAGCAGCACGATGAGTGGATTTAGGTACGACGATTCTAAGTGAAATAAGTCACACAGAAAAAGACACTTATCATAAGATATCACTTCTAGAGGGAATGTAAAAACCGCTACACTTGAACTGAATTGCAAAACAGAACAGAGTCCCACGTTTAGGAAACACACTATGGCTGCTGAACGGGAAAGGTGAGGTGGGGTGATGCATAAAACAAGGGTTTCAAATTAGCTCCGATACCGTTCCAGAAACCCAATATGTAAGAGACAAGACCTATTCCTCTTTCAGTGAACTGGACTCAACACCCCCTATTCACCGCACAAGAATATATCTGACTAGTAAGAATCTTCAAACCTATGTATTGATATCTCTCTGTAAGTGAGTCAAGGGGGTGTAAAGCGGCATAAACACAGCCGTGAAAAGCAGCTAAACCCCATTATAAAAATAAATTACTTTTCAAAACCCGTGAAACAAAGACAGTGAAAGAGAGAGAAATTCTTACAAAATTCGTTCAGGGGCTGTGATGCAACCTGGATTGACCATATCTAGACCCACAGCTGATTGAGACATAAGGGTGGACACTCTTGGGGCTGAGAGGTTCGGTGAGGTTGGGTGAGCCAACGCAGACCCTTTCAAGTAATACTGCATGGACCCATCCCATGGGTCCCAAATCTCCAGGTTCAAAGGCATCTTCCTACGTCGAAAACAGGCATGAGAAACCCAGAAGATGGTACACGGTGTGATCGGGAAAGGTTTCTAAAACGCACCTCATTTCTCATCTCCTTTGCTCGGGTTCGCCATTCCAGCCGATTTACTAGCCATCTCCCTCCTTGGAGAATCAGCACCTTTAACCTCCTGTTCCGTACAGGTTGCAATTTGTCCTGAGGATGAAGGGGAAGAGGGGGAACCAATGAGAGACTAGCTCTAGGTGTTGGGACAGGCACAGGTCACTCTATTTTCCCATCAGGAAGAAGAATTAAGCACAAGCTCAGCCTGCCCCCCAGAACCAGAAGAGGGCCTGAAGCAATCCTGCGCTTTTGCGGCCAGCTCCCAAAAAAGCGAGTTGAAAAATGGAGCTCAGGGGCACTGCAATTCACAAACCTGCAGAGTTTTAAATGATACCTCTCGTCCACAAATATATTAAGGGAAGGCAACGAAGAGGCTTTGAAAGCAAGGCAGAATTGCAGGAAACAGATTTCAGGAGGTAGATTCGAATCGCCTTGAAAGCACATGAAAAGCGGCAAAACGTGGACAATGATGCCCTTGGCCAAAAAGGGCGTATGCGTTTTTTCCTGAATATATTCAGGAAAAAACGCATACGCCCTTTTTGGCCAACCAAGCAACCTGGAAAGGCCAATCAGCGCTCCAAAGAAGTCTCGCTTCCCAGCGGGCAAAAGGGCCATGCGGAAAAAAGTGTCCAAACCAGAAATGCAGGACCGGCCATGGAGAAATGGGAGCCTTGCTACGCTGATGGGTGGGATGTAAATTGCCAACAGCCACTCTGGAGAAGTGTACGGTGTGTTCTAAAACATCTAAAAAACACAGCTTGGAGAGCATAGGGCACTTCCACTCATGGGCGTATAAATTGGGAAAACTAAAAATCAGCAAGACACAGGCACCCCAAAGTTTAGGGCTGCTCTGTGGACAAGAACCCCCACTTCATTACACCTTAAATATCCTAGGAAAGAGAAAAATGGATAAAGAAGTTGTGGTCCTCATGTACAATGGAATATCACTCAGCCATGAAATCAACGTCATAAGGCTAGTAGCAGCACGATGAGTGGATTTAGGTACGACGATTCTAAGTGAAATAAGTCACACAGAAAAAGACACTTATCATAAGATATCACTTCTAGAGGGAATGTAAAAACCGCTACACTTGAACTGAATTGCAAAACAGAACAGAGTCCCACGTTTAGGAAACACACTATGGCTGCTGAACGGGAAAGGTGAGGTAGGGTGATGCATAAAACAAGGGTTTCAAATTAGCTCCGATACCGTTCCATAAACCCAATATGTAAGAGACAAGACCTATTCCTTTTTCAGTGAACTGGACTCAACACCCCCTATTCACCGCACAAGAATATATCTGACTAGTAAGAATCTTCAAACCTATATATTGATATCTCTCTGTAAGTGAGTCAAGGGGGTGTAAAGCGGCATAAACACAGCCGTGAAAAGCAGCTAAACCCCATTATAAAAATAAATTACTTTTCAAAACCCGTGAAACAAAGACAGTGAAAGAGAGAGAAATTCTTACAAAATTCGTTCAGGGGCTATGATGCAACCTGGATTGACCATATCTAGACCCACAGCTGATTGAGACATAAGGGTGGACACTCTTGGGGCTGAGAGGTTCGGTGAGGTTGGGTGAGCCAACGCAGACCCTTTCAAGTAATACTGCATGGTACCCATCCCATGGGTCCCAAATCTCCAGGTTCAAGGGCATCTTCCTACGTCGAAAACAGGCATGAGAAACCCAGAAGATGGTACACCGTGTGATCGGGAAAGGTTTCTAAAACGCACCTCATTTCTCATCTCCTTTGCTCGGGTTCGCCATTCCAGCCGATTTACTAGCCATCTCCCTCCTTGGAGAATCAGCACCTTTAACCTCCTGTTCCGTACAGGTTGCAATTTGTCCTGAGGATGAACGGGAAGAGGGGGAACCAATGAGAGACTAGCTCTAGGTGTTGGGACAGGCACAGGTCACTCTATTTTCCCATCAGGAAGAAGAATTAAGCACAAGCTCAGCCTGCCCCCCAGAACCAGAAGAGGGCCTGAAGCAATCCTGCGCTTTTGCGGCCAGCTCCCAAAAAAGCGAGTTGAAAAATGGAGCTCAGGGGCACTGCAATTCACAAACCTGCAGAGTTTTAAATGATACCTCTCGTCCACAAATATATTAAGGGAAGGCAACGAAGAGGCTTTGAAAGCAAGGCAGAATTGCAGGAAACAGATTTCAGGAGGTAGATTCGAATCGCCTTGAAAGCACATGAAAAGCGGCAAAACGTGGACAATGATGCCCTTGGCCAAAAAGGGCGTATGCGTTTTTTCCTGAATATATTCAGGAAAAAACGCATACGCCCTTTTTGGCCAACCAAGCAACCTGGAAAGGCCAATCAGCGCTCCAAAGAAGTCTCGCTTCCCAGCGGGCAAAAGGGCCATGCGGAAAAAAGTGTCCAAACCAGAAATGAAGGACCGGCCATGGAGAAATGGGAGCCTTGCTACGCTGATGGGTGGGATGTAAATTGCCAACAGCCACTCTGGAGAAGTGTACGGTGTGTTCTGAAACATCTAAAAAACACAGCTTGGAGAGCATAGGGCACTTCCACTCATGGGCGTATAAATTGGGAAAACTAAAAATCAGCAAGACACAGGCACCCCAAAGTTTAGGGCTGCTCTGTGGACAAGAACCCCCACTTCATTACACCTTAAATATCCTAGGAAAGAGAAAAATGGATAAAGAAGTTGTGGTCCTCATGTACAATGGAATATCACTCAGCCATGAAATCCACGTCATAAGGCTAGTAGCAGCACGATGAGTGGATTTAGGTACGACGATTCTAAGTGAAATAAGTCACACAGAAAAAGACACTTATCATAAGATATCACTTCTAGAGGGAATGTAAAAACCGCTACACTTGAACTGAATTGCAAAACAGAACAGAGTCCCACGTTTAGGAAACACACTATGGCTGCTGAACGGGAAAGGTGAGGTGGGGTGATGCATAAAACAAGGGTTTCAAATTAGCTCCGATACCGTTCCAGAAACCCAATATGTAAGAGACAAGACCTATTCCTCTTTCAGTGAACTGGACTCAACACCCCCTATTCACCGCACAAGAATATATCTGACTAGTAAGAATCTTCAAACCTATGTATTGATATCTCTCTGTAAGTGAGTCAAGGGGGTGTAAAGCGGCATAAACACAGCCGTGAAAAGCAGCTAAACCCCATTATAAAAATAAATTACTTTTCAAAACCCGTGAAACAAAGACAGTGAAAGAGAGAGAAATTCTTACAAAATTCGTTCAGGGGCTGTGATGCAACCTGGATTGACCATATCTAGACCCACAGCTGATTGAGACATAAGGGTGGACACTCTTGGGGCTGAGAGGTTCGGTGAGGTTGGGTGAGCCAACGCAGACCCTTTCAAGTAATACTGCATGGTACCCATCCCATGGGTCCCAAATCTCCAGGTTCAAGGGCATCTTCCTACGTCGAAAACAGGCATGAGAAACCCAGAAGATGGTACACGGTGTGATCGGGAAAGGTTTCTAAAACGCACCTCATTTCTCATCTCCTTTGCTCGGGTTCGCCATTCCAGCCGATTTACTAGCCATCTCCCTCCTTGGAGAATCAGCACCTTTAACCTCCTGTTCCGTACAGGTTGCAATTTGTCCTGAGGATGAACGGGAAGAGGGGGAACCAATGAGAGACTAGCTCTAGGTGTTGGGACAGGCACAGGTCACTCTATTTTCCCATCAGGAAGAAGAATTAAGCACAAGCTCAGCCTGCCCCCCAGAACCAGAAGAGGGCCTGAAGCAATCCTGCGCTTTTGCGGCCAGCTCCCAAAAAAGCGAGTTGAAAAATGGAGCTCAGGGGCACTGCAATTCACAAACCTGCAGAGTTTTAAATGATACCTCTCGTCCACAAATATATTAAGGGAAGGCAACGAAGAGGCTTTGAAAGCAAGGCAGAATTGCAGGAAACAGATTTCAGGAGGTAGATTCGAATCGCCTTGAAAGCACATGAAAAGCGGCAAAACGTGGACAATGATGCCCTTGGCCAAAAAGGGCGTATGCGTTTTTTCCTGAATATATTCAGGAAAAAACGCATACGCCCTTTTTGGCCAACCAAGCAACCTGGAAAGGCCAATCAGCGCTCCAAAGAAGTCTCGCTTCCCAGCGGGCAAAAGGGCCATGCGGAAAAAAGTGTCCAAACCAGAAATGCAGGACCGGCCATGGAGAAATGGGAGCCTTGCTACGCTGATGGGTGGGATGTAAATTGCCAACAGCCACTCTGGAGAAGTGTACGGTGTGTTCTGAAACATCTAAAAAACACAGCTTGGAGAGCATAGGGCACTTCCACTCATGGGCGTATAAATTGGGAAAACTAAAAATCAGCAAGACACAGGCACCCCAAAGTTTAGGGCTGCTCTGTGGACAAGAACCCCCACTTCATTACACCTTAAATATCCTAGGAAAGAGAAAAATGGATAAAGAAGTTGTGGTCCTCATGTACAATGGAATATCACTCAGCCATGAAATCCACGTCATAAGGCTAGTAGCAGCACGATGAGTGGATTTAGGTACGACGATTCTAAGTGAAATAAGTCACACAGAAAAAGACACTTATCCTAAGATATCACTTCTAGAGGGAATGTAAAAACCGCTACACTTGAACTGAATTGCAAAACAGAACAGAGTCCCACGTTTAGGAAACACACTATGGCTGCTGAACGGGAAAGGTGAGGTGGGGTGATGCATAAAACAAGGGTTTCAAATTAGCTCCGATACCGTTCCATAAACCCAATATGTAAGAGACAAGACCTATTCCTTTTTCAGTGAACTGGACTCAACACCCCCTATTCACCGCACAAGAATATATCTGACTAGTAAGAATCTTCAAACCTATGTATTGATATCTCTCTGTAAGTGAGTCAAGGGGGTGTAAAGCGGCATAAACACAGCCGTGAAAAGCAGCTAAACCCCATTATAAAAATAAATTACTTTTCAAAACCCGTGAAACAAAGACAGTGAAAGAGAGAGAAATTCTTACAAAATTCGTTCAGGGGCTGTGATGCAACCTGGATTGACCATATCTAGACCCACAGCTGATTGAGACATAAGGGTGGACACTCTTGGGGCTGAGAGGTTCGGTGAGGTTGGGTGAGCCAACGCAGACCCTTTCAAGTAATACTGCATGGTACCCATCCCATGGGTCCCAAATCTCCAGGTTCAAGGGCATCTTCCTACGTCGAAAACAGGCATGAGAAACCCAGAAGATGGTACACCGTGTGATCGGGAAAGGTTTCTAAAACGCACCTCATTTCTCATCTCCTTTGCTCGGGTTCGCCATTCCAGCCGATTTACTAGCCATCTCCCTCCTTGGAGAATCAGCACCTTTAACCTCCTGTTCCGTACAGGTTGCAATTTGTCCTGAGGATGAACGGGAAGAGGGGGAACCAATGAGAGACTAGCTCTAGGTGTTGGGACAGGCACAGGTCACTCTATTTTCCCATCAGGAAGAAGAATTAAGCACAAGCTCAGCCTGCCCCCCAGAACCAGAAGAGGGCCTGAAGCAATCCTGCGCTTTTGCGGCCAGCTCCCAAAAAAGCGAGTTGAAAAATGGAGCTCAGGGGCACTGCAATTCACAAACCTGCAGAGTTTTAAATGATACCTCTCGTCCACAAATATATTAAGGGAAGGCAACGAAGAGGCTTTGAAAGCAAGGCAGAATTGCAGGAAACAGATTTCAGGAGGTAGATTCGAATCGCCTTGAAAGCACATGAAAAGCGGCAAAACGTGGACAATGATGCCCTTGGCCAAAAAGGGCGTATGCGTTTTTTCCTGAATATATTCAGGAAAAAACACATACGCCCTTTTTGGCCAACCAAGCAACCTGGAAAGGCCAATCAGCGCTCCAAAGAAGTCTCGCTTCCCAGCGGGCAAAAGGGCCATGCGGAAAAAAGTGTCCAAACCAGAAATGCAGGACCGGCCATGGAGAAATGGGAGCCTTGCTACGCTGATGGGTGGGATGTAAATTGCCAACAGCCACTCTGGAGAAGTGTACGGTGTGTTCTGAAACATCTAAAAAACACAGCTTGGAGAGCATAGGGCACTTCCACTCATGGGCGTATAAATTGGGAAAACTAAAAATCAGCAAGACACAGGCACCCCAAAGTTTAGGGCTGCTCTGTGGACAAGAACCCCCACTTCATTACACCTTAAATATCCTAGGAAAGAGAAAAATGGATAAAGAAGTTGTGGTCCTCATGTACAATGGAATATCACTCAGCCATGAAATCAACGTCATAAGGCTAGTAGCAGCACGATGAGTGGATTTAGGTACGACGATTCTAAGTGAAATAAGTCACACAGAAAAAGACACTTATCATAAGATATCACTTCTAGAGGGAATGTAAAAACCGCTACACTTGAACTGAATTGCAAAACAGAACAGAGTCCCACGTTTAGGAAACACACTATGGCTGCTGAACGGGAAAGGTGAGGTGGGGTGATGCATAAAACAAGGGTTTCAAATTAGCTCCGATACCGTTCCATAAACCCAATATGTAAGAGACAAGACCTATTCCTTTTTCAGTGAACTGGACTCAACACCCCCTATTCACCGCACAAGAATATATCTGACTAGTAAGAATCTTCAAACCTATATATTGATATCTCTCTGTAAGTGAGTCAAGGGGGTGTAAAGCGGCATAAACACAGCCGTGAAAAGCAGCTAAACCCCATTATAAAAATAAATTACTTTTCAAAACCCGTGAAACAAAGACATTGAAAGAGAGAGAAATTCTTACAAAATTCGTTCAGGGGCTATGATGCAACCTGGATTGACCATATCTAGACCCACAGCTGATTGAGACATAAGGGTGGACACTCTTGGGGCTGAGAGGTTCGGTGAGGTTGGGTGAGCCAACGCAGACCCTTTCAAGTAATACTGCATGGTACCCATCCCATGGGTCCCAAATCTCCAGGTTCAAGGGCATCTTCCTACGTCGAAAACAGGCATGAGAAACCCAGAAGATGGTACACCGTGTGATCGGGAAAGGTTTCTAAAACGCACCTCATTTCTCATCTCCTTTGCTCGGGTTCGCCATTCCAGCCGATTTACTAGCCATCTCCCTCCTTGGAGAATCAGCACCTTTAACCTCCTGTTCCGTACAGGTTGCAATTTGTCCTGAGGATGAACGGGAAGAGGGGGAACCAATGAGAGACTAGCTCTAGGTGTTGGGACAGGCACAGGTCACTCTATTTTCCCATCACGAAGAAGAATTAAGCACAAGCTCAGCCTGCCCCCCAGAACCAGAAGAGGGCCTGAAGCAATCCTGCGCTTTTGCGGCCAGCTCCCAAAAAAGCGAGTTGAAAAATGGAGCTCAGGGGCACTGCAATTCACAAACCTGCAGAGTTTTAAATGATACCTCTCGTCCACAAATATATTAAGGGAAGGCAACGAAGAGGCTTTGAAAGCAAGGCAGAATTGCAGGAAACAGATTTCAGGAGGTAGATTCGAATCGCCTTGAAAGCACATGAAAAGCGGCAAAACGTGGACAATGATGCCCTTGGCCAAAAAGGGCGTATGCGTTTTTTCCTGAATATATTCAGGAAAAAACGCATACGCCCTTTTTGGCCAACCAAGCAACCTGGAAAGGCCAATCAGCGCTCCAAAGAAGTCTCGCTTCCCAGCGGGCAAAAGGGCCATGCGGAAAAAAGTGTCCAAACCAGAAATGAAGGACCGGCCATGGAGAAATGGGAGCCTTGCTACGCTGATGGGTGGGATGTAAATTGCCAACAGCCACTCTGGAGAAGTGTACGGTGTGTTCTGAAACATCTAAAAAACACAGCTTGGAGAGCATAGGGCACTTCCACTCATGGGCGTATAAATTGGGAAAACTAAAAATCAGCAAGACACAGGCACCCCAAAGTTTAGGGCTGCTCTGTGGACAAGAACCCCCACTTCATTACACCTTAAATATCCTAGGAAAGAGAAAAATGGATAAAGAAGTTGTGGTCCTCATGTACAATGGAATATCACTCAGCCATGAAATCCACGTCATAAGGCTAGTAGCAGCACGATGAGTGGATTTAGGTACGACGATTCTAAGTGAAATAAGTCACACAGAAAAAGACACTTATCCTAAGATATCACTTCTAGAGGGAATGTAAAAACCGCTACACTTGAACTGAATTGCAAAACAGAACAGAGTCCCACGTTTAGGAAACACACTATGGCTGCTGAACGGGAAAGGTGAGGTGGGGTGATGCATAAAACAAGGGTTTCAAATTAGCTCCGATACCGTTCCATAAACCCAATATGTAAGAGACAAGACCTATTCCTTTTTCAGTGAACTGGACTCAACACCCCCTATTCACCGCACAAGAATATATCTGACTAGTAAGAATCTTCAAACCTATGTATTGATATCTCTCTGTAAGTGAGTCAAGGGGGTGTAAAGCGGCATAAACACAGCCGTGAAAAGCAGCTAAACCCCATTATAAAAATAAATTACTTTTCAAAACCCGTGAAACAAAGACAGTGAAAGAGAGAGAAATTCTTACAAAATTCGTTCAGGGGCTGTGATGCAACCTGGATTGACCATATCTAGACCCACAGCTGATTGAGACATAAGGGTGGACACTCTTGGGGCTGAGAGGTTCGGTGAGGTTGGGTGAGCCAACGCAGACCCTTTCAAGTAATACTGCATGGAACCCATCCCATGGGTCCCAAATCTCCAGGTTCAAAGGCATCTTCCTACGTCGAAAACAGGCATGAGAAACCCAGAAGATGGTACACGGTGTGATCGGGAAAGGTTTCTAAAACGCACCTCATTTCTCATCTCCTTTGCTCGGGTTCGCCATTCCAGCCGATTTACTAGCCATCTCCCTCCTTGGAGAATCAGCACCTTTAACCTCCTGTTCCGTACAGGTTGCAATTTGTCCTGAGGATGAACGGGAAGAGGGGGAACCAATGAGAGACTAGCTCTAGGTGTTGGGACAGGCACAGGTCACTCTATTTTCCCATCAGGAAGAAGAATTAAGCACAAGCTCAGCCTGCCCCCCAGAACCAGAAGAGGGCCTGAAGCAATCCTGCGCTTTTGCGGCCAGCTCCCAAAAAAGCGAGTTGAAAAATGGAGCTCAGGGGCACTGCAATTCACAAACCTGCAGAGTTTTAAATGATACCTCTCGTCCACAAATATATTAAGGGAAGGCAACGAAGAGGCTTTGAAAGCAAGGCAGAATTGCAGGAAACAGATTTCAGGAGGTAGATTCGAATCGCCTTGAAAGCACATGAAAAGCGGCAAAACGTGGACAATGATGCCCTTGGCCAAAAAGGGCGTATGCGTTTTTTCCTGAATATATTCAGGAAAAAACGCATACGCCCTTTTTGGCCAACCAAGCAACCTGGAAAGGCCAATCAGCGCTCCAAAGAAGTCTCGCTTCCCAGCGGGCAAAAGGGCCATGCGGAAAAAAGTGTCCAAACCAGAAATGAAGGACCGGCCATGGAGAAATGGGAGCCTTGCTACGCTGATGGGTGGGATGTAAATTGCCAACAGCCACTCTGGAGAAGTGTACGGTGTGTTCTGAAACATCTAAAAAACACAGCTTGGAGAGCATAGGGCACTTCCACTCATGGGCGTATAAATTGGGAAAACTAAAAATCAGCAAGACACAGGCACCCCAAAGTTTAGGGCTGCTCTGTGGACAAGAACCCCCACTTCATTACACCTTAAATATCCTAGGAAAGAGAAAAATGGATAAAGAAGTTGTGGTCCTCATGTACAATGGAATATCACTCAGCCATGAAATCCACGTCATAAGGCTAGTAGCAGCACGATGAGTGGATTTAGGTACGACGATTCTAAGTGAAATAAGTCACACAAAAAAGACACTTATCATAAGATATCACTTCTAGAGGGAATGTAAAAACCGCTACACTTGAACTGATTTGCAAAACAGAACAGAGTCCCACGTTTAGGAAACACACTATGGCTGCTGAACGGGAAAGGTGAGGTGGGGTGATGCATAAAACAAGGGTTTCAAATTAGCTCAGATACCGTTCCATAAACCCAATATGTAAGAGACAAGACCTATTCCTTTTTCAGTGAACTGGACTCAACACCCCCTATTCACCGCACAAGAATATATCTGACTAGTAAGAATCTTCAAACCTATGTATTGATATCTCTCTGTAAGTGAGTCAAGGGGGTGTAAAGCGGCATAAACACAGCCGTGAAAAGCAGCTAAACCCCATTATAAAAATAAATTACTTTTCAAAACCCGTGAAACAAAGACAGTGAAAGAGAGAGAAATTCTTACAAAATTCGTTCAGGGGCTGTGATGCAACCTGGATTGACCATATCTAGACCCACAGCTGATTGAGACATAAGGGTGGACACTCTTGGGGCTGAGAGGTTCGGTGAGGTTGGGTGAGCCAACGCAGACCCTTTCAAGTAATACTGCATGGTACCCATCCCATGGGTCCCAAATCTCCAGGTTCAAGGGCATCTTCCTACGTCGAAAACAGGCATGAGAAACCCAGAAGATGGTACACCGTGTGATCGGGAAAGGTTTCTAAAACGCACCTCATTTCTCATCTCCTTTGCTCGGGTTCGCCATTCCAGCCGATTTACTAGCCATCTCCCTCCTTGGAGAATCAGCACCTTTAACCTCCTGTTCCGTACAGGTTGCAATTTGTCCTGAGGATGAACGGGAAGAGGGGGAACCAATGAGAGACTAGCTCTAGGTGTTGGGACAGGCACAGGTCACTCTATTTTCCCATCAGGAAGAAGAATTAAGCACAAGCTCAGCCTGCCCCCCAGAACCAGAAGAGGGCCTGAAGCAATCCTGCGCTTTTGCGGCCAGCTCCCAAAAAAGCGAGTTGAAAAATGGAGCTCAGGGGCACTGCAATTCACAAACCTGCAGAGTTTTAAATGATACCTCTCGTCCACAAATATATTAAGGGAAGGCAACGAAGAGGCTTTGAAAGCAAGGCAGAATTGCAGGAAACAGATTTCAGGAGGTAGATTCGAATCGCCTTGAAAGCACATGAAAAGCGGCAAAACGTGGACAATGATGCCCTTGGCCAAAAAGGGCGTATGCGTTTTTTCCTGAATATATTCAGGAAAAAACGCATACGCCCTTTTTGGCCAACCAAGCAACCTGGAAAGGCCAATCAGCGCTCCAAAGAAGTCTCGCTTCCCAGCGGGCAAAAGGGCCATGCGGAAAAAAGTGTCCAAACCAGAAATGAAGGACCGGCCATGGAGAAATGGGAGCCTTGCTACGCTGATGGGTGGGATGTAAATTGCCAACAGCCACTCTGGAGAAGTGTACGGTGTGTTCTGAAACATCTAAAAAACACAGCTTGGAGAGCATAGGGCACTTCCACTCATGGGCGTATAAATTGGGAAAACTAAAAATCAGCAAGACACAGGCACCCCAAAGTTTAGGGCTGCTCTGTGGACAAGAACCCCCACTTCATTACACCTTAAATATCCTAGGAAAGAGAAAAATGGATAAAGAAGTTGTGGTCCTCATGTACAATGGAATATCACTCAGCCATGAAATCCACGTCATAAGGCTAGTAGCAGCACGATGAGTGGATTTAGGTACGACGATTCTAAGTGAAATAAGTCACACAAAAAAGACACTTATCATAAGATATCACTTCTAGAGGGAATGTAAAAACCGCTACACTTGAACTGATTTGCAAAACAGAACAGAGTCCCACGTTTAGGAAACACACTATGGCTGCTGAACGGGAAAGGTGAGGTGGGGTGATGCATAAAACAAGGGTTTCAAATTAGCTCAGATACCGTTCCATAAACCCAATATGTAAGAGACAAGACCTATTCCTTTTTCAGTGAACTGGACTCAACACCCCCTATTCACCACACAAGAATATATCTGACTAGTAAGAATCTTCAAACCTATGTATTGATATCTCTCTGTAAGTGAGTCAAGGGGGTGTAAAGCGGCATAAACACAGCCGTGAAAAGCAGCTAAACCCCATTATAAAAATAAATTACTTTTCAAAACCCGTGAAACAAAGACAGTGAAAGAGAGAGAAATTCTTACAAAATTCGTTCAGGGGCTGTGATGCAACCTGGATTGACCATATCTAGACCCACAGCTGATTGAGACATAAGGGTGGACACTCTTGGGGCTGAGAGGTTCGGTGAGGTTGGGTGAGCCAACGCAGACCCTTTCAAGTAATACTGCATGGTACCCATCCCATGGGTCCCAAATCTCCAGGTTCAAGGGCATCTTCCTACGTCGAAAACAGGCATGAGAAACCCAGAAGATGGTACACCGTGTGATCGGGAAAGGTTTCTAAAACGCACCTCATTTCTCATCTCCTTTGCTCGGGTTCGCCATTCCAGCCGATTTACTAGCCATCTCCCTCCTTGGAGAATCAGCACCTTTAACCTCCTGTTCCGTACAGGTTGCAATTTGTCCTGAGGATGAACGGGAAGAGGGGGAACCAATGAGAGACTAGCTCTAGGTGTTGGGACAGGCACAGGTCACTCTATTTTCCCATCAGGAAGAAGAATTAAGCACAAGCTCAGCCTGCCCCCCAGAACCAGAAGAGGGCCTGAAGCAATCCTGCGCTTTTGCGGCCAGCTCCCAAAAAAGCGAGTTGAAAAATGGAGCTCAGGGGCACTGCAATTCACAAACCTGCAGAGTTTTAAATGATACCTCTCGTCCACAAATATATTAAGGGAAGGCAACGAAGAGGCTTTGAAAGCAAGGCAGAATTGCAGGAAACAGATTTCAGGAGGTAGATTCGAATCGCCTTGAAAGCACATGAAAAGCGGCAAAACGTGGACAATGATGCCCTTGGCCAAAAAGGGCGTATGCGTTTTTTCCTGAATATATTCAGGAAAAAACGCATACGCCCTTTTTGGCCAACCAAGCAACCTGGAAAGGCCAATCAGCGCTCCAAAGAAGTCTCGCTTCCCAGCGGGCAAAAGGGCCATGCGGAAAAAAGTGTCCAAACCAGAAATGCAGGACCGGCCATGGAGAAATGGGAGCCTTGCTACGCTGATGGGTGGGATGTAAATTGCCAACAGCCACTCTGGAGAAGTGTACGGTGTGTTCTGAAACATCTAAAAAACACAGCTTGGAGAGCATAGGGCACTTCCACTCATGGGCGTATAAATTGGGAAAACTAAAAATCAGCAAGACACAGGCACCCCAAAGTTTAGGGCTGCTCTGTGGACAAGAACCCCCACTTCATTACACCTTAAATATCCTAGGAAAGAGAAAAATGGATAAAGAAGTTGTGGTCCTCATGTACAATGGAATATCACTCAGCCATGAAATCAACGTCATAAGGCTAGTAGCAGCACGATGAGTGGATTTAGGTACGACGATTCTAAGTGAAATAAGTCACACAGAAAAAGACACTTATCCTAAGATATCACTTCTAGAGGGAATGTAAAAACCGCTACACTTGAACTGAATTGCAAAACAGAACAGAGTCCCACGTTTAGGAAACACACTATGGCTGCTGAACGGGAAAGGTGAGGTGGGGTGATGCATAAAACAAGGGTTTCAAATTAGCTCCGATACCGTTCCATAAACCCAATATGTAAGAGACAAGACCTATTCCTTTTTCAGTGAACTGGACTCAACACCCCCTATTCACCGCACAAGAATATATCTGACTAGTAAGAATCTTCAAACCTATATATTGATATCTCTCTGTAAGTGAGTCAAGGGGGTGTAAAGCGGCATAAACACAGCCGTGAAAAGCAGCTAAACCCCATTATAAAAATAAATTACTTTTCAAAACCCGTGAAACAAAGACAGTGAAAGAGAGAGAAATTCTTACAAAATTCGTTCAGGGGCTGTGATGCAACCTGGATTGACCATATCTAGACCCACAGCTGATTGAGACATAAGGGTGGACACTCTTGGGGCTGAGAGGTTCGGTGAGGTTGGGTGAGCCAACGCAGACCCTTTCAAGTAATACTGCATGGTACCCATCCCATGGGTCCCAAATCTCCAGGTTCAAGGGCATCTTCCTACGTCGAAAACAGGCATGAGAAACCCAGAAGATGGTACACCGTGTGATCGGGAAAGGTTTCTAAAACGCACCTCATTTCTCATCTCCTTTGCTCGGGTTCGCCATTCCAGCCGATTTACTAGCCATCTCCCTCCTTGGAGAATCAGCACCTTTAACCTCCTGTTCCGTACAGGTTGCAATTTGTCCTGAGGATGAACGGGAAGAGGGGGAACCAATGAGAGACTAGCTCTAGGTGTTGGGACAGGCACAGGTCACTCTATTTTCCCATCAGGAAGAAGAATTAAGCACAAGCTCAGCCTGCCCCCCAGAACCAGAAGAGGGCCTGAAGCAATCCTGCGCTTTTGCGGCCAGCTCCCAAAAAAGCGAGTTGAAAAATGGAGCTCAGGGGCACTGCAATTCACAAACCTGCAGAGTTTTAAATGATACCTCTCGTCCACAAATATATTAAGGGAAGGCAACGAAGAGGCTTTGAAAGCAAGGCAGAATTGCAGGAAACAGATTTCAGGAGGTAGATTCGAATCGCCTTGAAAGCACATGAAAAGCGGCAAAACGTGGACAATGATGCCCTTGGCCAAAAAGGGCGTATGCGTTTTTTCCTGAATATATTCAGGAAAAAACGCATACGCCCTTTTTGGCCAACCAAGCAACCTGGAAAGGCCAATCAGCGCTCCAAAGAAGTCTCGCTTCCCAGCGGGCAAAAGGGCCATGCGGAAAAAAGTGCCCAAACCAGAAATGAAGGACCGGCCATGGAGAAATGGGAGCCTTGCTACGCTGATGGGTGGGATGTAAATTGCCAACAGCCACTCTGGAGAAGTGTACGGTGTGTTCTGAAACATCTAAAAAACACAGCTTGGAGAGCATAGGGCACTTCCACTCATGGGCGTATAAATTGGGAAAACTAAAAATCAGCAAGACACAGGCACCCCAAAGTTTAGGGCTGCTCTGTGGACAAGAACCCCCACTTCATTACACCTTAAATATCCTAGGAAAGAGAAAAATGGATAAAGAAGTTGTGGTCCTCATGTACAATGGAATATCACTCAGCCATGAAATCCACGTCATAAGGCTAGTAGCAGCACGATGAGTGGATTTAGGTACGACGATTCTAAGTGAAATAAGTCACACAGAAAAAGACACTTATCATAAGATATCACTTCTAGAGGGAATGTAAAAACCGCTACACTTGAACTGAATTGCAAAACAGAACAGAGTCCCACGTTTAGGAAACACACTATGGCTGCTGAACGGGAAAGGTGAGGTGGGGTGATGCATAAAACAAGGGTTTCAAATTAGCTCCGATACCGTTCCATAAACCCAATATGTAAGAGACAAGACCTATTCCTTTTTCAGTGAACTGGACTCAACACCCCCTATTCACCGCACAAGAATATATCTGACGAGTAAGAATCTTCAAACCTATGTATTGATATCTCTCTGTAAGTGAGTCAAGGGGGTGTAAAGCGGCATAAACACAGCCGTGAAAAGCAGCTAAACCCCATTATAAAAATAAATTACTTTTCAAAACCCGTGAAACAAAGACAGTGAAAGAGAGAGAAATTCTTACAAAATTCGTTCAGGGGCTGTGATGCAACCTGGATTGACCATATCTAGACCCACAGCTGATTGAGACATAAGGGTGGACACTCTTGGGGCTGAGAGGTTCGGTGAGGTTGGGTGAGCCAACGCAGACCCTTTCAAGTAATACTGCATGGAACCCATCCCATGGGTCCCAAATCTCCAGGTTCAAAGGCATCTTCCTACGTCGAAAACAGGCATGAGAAACCCAGAAGATGGTACACCGTGTGATCGGGAAAGGTTTCTAAAACGCACCTCATTTCTCATCTCCTTTGCTCGGGTTCGCCATTCCAGCCGATTTACTAGCCATCTCCCTCCTTGGAGAATCAGCACCTTTAACCTCCTGTTCCGTACTGGTTGCAATTTGTCCTGAGGATGAACGGGAAGAGGGGGAACCAATGAGAGACTAGCTCTAGGTGTTGGGACAGGCACAGGTCACTCTATTTTCCCATCAGGAAGAAGAATTAAGCACAAGCTCAGCCTGCCCCCCAGAACCAGAAGAGGGCCTGAAGCAATCCTGCGCTTTTGCGGCCAGCTCCCAAAAAAGCGAGTTGAAAAATGGAGCTCAGGGGCACTGCAATTCACAAACCTGCAGAGTTTTAAATGATACCTCTCGTCCACAAATATATTAAGGGAAGGCAACGAAGAGGCTTTGAAAGCAAGGCAGAATTGCAGGAAACAGATTTCAGGAGGTAGATTCGAATCGCCTTGAAAGCACATGAAAAGCGGCAAAACGTGGACAATGATGCCCTTGGCCAAAAAGGGCGTATGCGTTTTTTCCTGAATATATTCAGGAAAAAACGCATACGCCCTTTTTGGCCAACCAAGCAACCTGGAAAGGCCAATCAGCGCTCCAAAGAAGTCTCGCTTCCCAGCGGGCAAAAGGGCCATGCGGAAAAAAGTGCCCAAACCAGAAATGAAGGACCGGCCATGGAGAAATGGGAGCCTTGCTACGCTGATGGGTGGGATGTAAATTGCCAACAGCCACTCTGGAGAAGTGTACGGTGTGTTCTGAAACATCTAAAAAACACAGCTTGGAGAGCATAGGGCACTTCCACTCATGGGCGTATAAATTGGGAAAACTAAAAATCAGCAAGACACAGGCACCCCAAAGTTTAGGGCTGCTCTGTGGACAAGAACCCCCACTTCATTACACCTTAAATATCCTAGGAAAGAGAAAAATGGATAAAGAAGTTGTGGTCCTCATGTACAATGGAATATCACTCAGCCATGAAATCCACGTCATAAGGCTAGTAGCAGCACGATGAGTGGATTTAGGTACGACGATTCTAAGTGAAATAAGTCACACAGAAAAAGACACTTATCCTAAGATATCACTTCTAGAGGGAATGTAAAAACCGCTACACTTGAACTGAATTGCAAAACAGAACAGAGTCCCACGTTTAGGAAACACACTATGGCTGCTGAACGGGAAAGGTGAGGTGGGGTGATGCATAAAACAAGGGTTTCAAATTAGCTCCGATACCGTTCCATAAACCCAATATGTAAGAGACAAGACCTATTCCTTTTTCAGTGAACTGGACTCAACACCCCCTATTCACCGCACAAGAATATATCTGACTAGTAAGAATCTTCAAACCTATATATTGATATCTCTCTGTAAGTGAGTCAAGGGGGTGTAAAGCGGCATAAACACAGCCGTGAAAAGCAGCTAAACCCCATTATAAAAATAAATTACTTTTCAAAACCCGTGAAACAAAGACAGTGAAAGAGAGAGAAATTCTTACAAAATTCGTTCAGGGGCTGTGATGCAACCTGGATTGACCATATCTAGACCCACAGCTGATTGAGACATAAGGGTGGACACTCTTGGGGCTGAGAGGTTCGGTGAGGTTGGGTGAGCCAACGCAGACCCTTTCAAGTAATACTGCATGGTACCCATCCCATGGGTCCCAAATCTCCAGGTTCAAGGGCATCTTCCTACGTCGAAAACAGGCATGAGAAACCCAGAAGATGGTACACGGTGTGATCGGGAAAGGTTTCTAAAACGCACCTCATTTCTCATCTCCTTTGCTCGGGTTCGCCATTCCAGCCGATTTACTAGCCATCTCCCTCCTTGGAGAATCAGCACCTTTAACCTCCTGTTCCGTACAGGTTGCAATTTGTCCTGAGGATGAAGGGGAAGAGGGGGAACCAATGAGAGACTAGCTCTAGGTGTTGGGACAGGCACAGGTCACTCTATTTTCCCATCAGGAAGAAGAATTAAGCACAAGCTCAGCCTGCCCCCCAGAACCAGAAGAGGGCCTGAAGCAATCCTGCGCTTTTGCGGCCAGCTCCCAAAAAAGCGAGTTGAAAAATGGAGCTCAGGGGCACTGCAATTCACAAACCTGCAGAGTTTTAAATGATACCTCTCGTCCACAAATATATTAAGGGAAGGCAACGAAGAGGCTTTGAAAGCAAGGCAGAATTGCAGGAAACAGATTTCAGGAGGTAGATTCGAATCGCCTTGAAAGCACATGAAAAGCGGCAAAACGTGGACAATGATGCCCTTTTTGGCCAACCAAGCAACCTGGAAAGGCCAATCAGCGCTCCAAAGAAGTCTCGCTTCCCAGCGGGCAAAAGGGCCATGCGGAAAAAAGTGTCCAAACCAGAAATGCAGGACCGGCCATGGAGAAATGGGAGCCTTGCTACGCTGATGGGTGGGATGTAAATTGCCAACAGCCACTCTGGAGAAGTGTACAGTGTGTTCTGAAACATCTAAAAAACACAGCTTGGAGAGCATAGGGCACTTCCACTCATGGGCGTATAAATTGGGAAAACTAAAAATCAGCAAGACACAGGCACCCCAAAGTTTAGGGCTGCTCTGTGGACAAGAACCCCCACTTCATTACACCTTAAATATCCTAGGAAAGAGAAAAATGGATAAAGAAGTTGTGGTCCTCATGTACAATGGAATATCACTCAGCCATGAAATCAACGTCATAACGCTAGTAGCAGCACGATGAGTGGATTTAGGTACGACGATTCTAAGTGAAATAAGTCACACAGAAAAAGACACTTATCCTAAGATATCACTTCTAGAGGGAATGTAAAAACCGCTACACTTGAACTGAATTGCAAAACAGAACAGAGTCCCACTTTTAGGAAACACACTATGGCTGCTGAACGGGAAAGGTGAGGTGGGGTGATGCATAAAACAAGGGTTTCAAATTAGCTCAGATACCGTTCCATAAACCCAATATGTAAGAGACAAGACCTATTCCTTTTTCAGTGAACTGGACTCAACACCCCCTATTCACCACACAAGAATATATCTGACTAGTAAGAATCTTCAAACCTATATATTGATATCTCTCTGTAAGTGAGTCAAGGGGGTGTAAAGCGGCATAAACACAGCCGTGAAAAGCAGCTAAACCCCATTATAAAAATAAATTACTTTTCAAAACCCGTGAAACAAAGACAGTGAAAGAGAGAGAAATTCTTACAAAATTCGTTCAGGGGCTGTGATGCAACCTGGATTGACCATATCTAGACCCACAGCTGATTGAGACATAAGGGTGGACACTCTTGGGGCTGAGAGGTTCGGTGAGGTTGGGTGAGCCAACGCAGACCCTTTCAAGTAATACTGCATGGTACCCATCCCATGGGTCCCAAATCTCCAGGTTCAAGGGCATCTTCCTACGTCGAAAACAGGCATGAGAAACCCAGAAGATGGTACACGGTGTGATCGGGAAAGGTTTCTAAAACGCACCTCATTTCTCATCTCCTTTGCTCGGGTTCGCCATTCCAGCCGATTTACTAGCCATCTCCCTCCTTGGAGAATCAGCACCTTTAACCTCCTGTTCCGTACAGGTTGCAATTTGTCCTGAGGATGAAGGGGAAGAGGGGGAACCAATGAGAGACTAGCTCTAGGTGTTGGGACAGGCACAGGTCACTCTATTTTCCCATCAGGAAGAAGAATTAAGCACAAGCTCAGCCTGCCCCCCAGAACCAGAAGAGGGCCTGAAGCAATCCTGCGCTTTTGCGGCCAGCTCCCAAAAAAGCGAGTTGAAAAATGGAGCTCAGGGGCACTGCAATTCACAAACCTGCAGAGTTTTAAATGATACCTCTCGTCCACAAATATATTAAGGGAAGGCAACGAAGAGGCTTTGAAAGCAAGGCAGAATTGCAGGAAACAGATTTCAGGAGGTAGATTCGAATCGCCTTGAAAGCACATGAAAAGCGGCAAAACGTGGACAATGATGCCCTTTTTGGCCAACCAAGCAACCTGGAAAGGCCAATCAGCGCTCCAAAGAAGTCTCGCTTCCCAGCGGACAAAAGGGCCATGCGGAAAAAAGTGTCCAAACCAGAAATGCAGGACCGGCCATGGAGAAATGGGAGCCTTGCTACGCTGATGGGTGGGATGTAAATTGCCAACAGCCACTCTGGAGAAGTGTACAGTGTGTTCTGAAACATCTAAAAAACACAGCTTGGAGAGCATAGGGCACTTCCACTCATGGGCGTATAAATTGGGAAAACTAAAAATCAGCAAGACACAGGCACCCCAAAGTTTAGGGCTGCTCTGTGGACAAGAACCCCCACTTCATTACACCTTAAATATCCTAGGAAAGAGAAAAATGGATAAAGAAGTTGTGGTCCTCATGTACAATGGAATATCACTCAGCCATGAAATCAACGTCATAAGGCTAGTAGCAGCACGATGAGTGGATTTAGGTACGACGATTCTAAGTGAAATAAGTCACACAGAAAAAGACACTTATCCTAAGATATCACTTCTAGAGGGAATGTAAAAACCGCTACACTTGAACTGAATTGCAAAACAGAACAGAGTCCCACTTTTAGGAAACACACTATGGCTGCTGAACGGGAAAGGTGAGGTGGGGTGATGCATAAAACAAGGGTTTCAAATTAGCTCAGATACCGTTCCATAAACCCAATATGTAAGAGACAAGACCTATTCCTTTTTCAGTGAACTGGACTCAACACCCCCTATTCACCACACAAGAATATATCTGACTAGTAAGAATCTTCAAACCTATGTATTGATATCTCTCCGTAAGTGAGTCAAGGGGGTGTAAAGCGGCATAAACACAGCCGTGAAAAGCAGCTAAACCCCATTATAAAAATAAATTACTTTTCAAAACCCGTGAAACAAAGACAGTGAAAGAGAGAGAAATTCTTACAAAATTCGTTCAGGGGCTGTGATGCAACCTGGATTGACCATATCTAGACCCACAGCTGATTGAGACATAAGGGTGGACACTCTTGGGGCTGAGAGGTTCGGTGAGGTTGGGTGAGCCAACGCAGACCCTTTCAAGTAATACTGCATGGTACCCATCCCATGGGTCCCAAATCTCCAGGTTCAAGGGCATCTTCCTACGTCGAAAACAGGCATGAGAAACCCAGAAGATGGTACACCGTGTGATCGGGAAAGGTTTCTAAAACGCACCTCATTTCTCATCTCCTTTGCTCGGGTTCGCCATTCCAGCCGATTTACTAGCCATCTCCCTCCTTGGAGAATCATCACCTTTAACCTCCTGTTCCGTACAGGTTGCAATTTGTCCTGAGGATGAACGGGAAGAGGGGGAACCAATGAGAGACTAGCTCTAGGTGTTGGGACAGGCACAGGTCACTCTATTTTCCCATCAGGAAGAAGAATTAAGCACAAGCTCAGCCTGCCCCCCAGAACCAGAAGAGGGCCTGAAGCAATCCTGCGCTTTTGCGGCCAGCTCCCAAAAAAGCGAGTTGAAAAATGGAGCTCAGGGGCACTGCAATTCACAAACCTGCAGAGTTTTAAATGATACCTCTCGTCCACAAATATATTAAGGGAAGGCAACGAAGAGGCTTTGAAAGCAAGGCAGAATTGCAGGAAACAGATTTCAGGAGGTAGATTCGAATCGCCTTGAAAGCACATGAAAAGCGGCAAAACGTGGACAATGATGCCCTTTTTGGCCAACCAAGCAACCTGGAAAGGCCAATCAGCGCTCCAAAGAAGTCTCGCTTCCCAGCGGGCAAAAGGGCCATGCGGAAAAAAGTGTCCAAACCAGAAATGCAGGACCGGCCATGGAGAAATGGGAGCCTTGCTACGCTGATGGGTGGGATGTAAATTGCCAACAGCCACTCTGGAGAAGTATACGGTGTGTTCTGAAATATCTAAAAAACACAGCTTGGAGAGCATAGGGCACTTCCACTCATGGGCGTATAAATTGGGAAAACTAAAAATCAGCAAGACACAGGCACCCCAAAGTTTAGGGCTGCTCTGTTGACAAGAACCCCCACTTCATTACACCTTAAATATCCTAGGAAAGCGAAAAATGGATAAAGAAGTTGTGGTCCTCATGTAAAATGGAATATCACTCAGCCATGAAATCCACGTCATAAGGCTAGTAGCAGCACGATGAGTGGATTTAGGTACGACGATTCTAAGTGAAATAAGTCACACAGAAAAAGACACTTATCCTAAGATATCACTTCTAGAGGGAATGTAAAAACCGCTACACTTGAACTGAATTGCAAAACAGAACAGAGTCCCACGTTTAGGAAACACACTATGGCTGCTGAACGGGAAAGGTGAGGTGGGGTGATGCATAAAACAAGGGTTTCAAATTAGCTCCGATACCGTTCCATAAACCCAATATGTAAGAGACAAGACCTATTCCTTTTTCAGTGAACTGGACTCAACACCCCCTATTCACCGCACAAGAATATATCTGACTAGTAAGAATCTTCAAACCTATGTATTGATATCTCTCTGTAAGTGAGTCAAGGGGGTGTAAAGCGGCATAAACACAGCCGTGAAAAGCAGCTAAACCCCATTATAAAAATAAATTACTTTTCAAAACCCGTGAAACAAAGACAGTGAAAGAGAGAGAAATTCTTACAAAATTCGTTCAGGGGCTGTGATGCAACCTGGATTGACCATATCTAGACCCACAGCTGATTGAGACATAAGGGTGGACACTCTTGGGGCTGAGAGGTTCGGTGAGGTTGGGTGAGCCAACGCAGACCCTTTCAAGTAATACTGCATGGTACCCATCCCATGGGTCCCAAATCTCCAGGTTCAAGGGCATCTTCCTACGTCGAAAACAGGCATGAGAAACCCAGAAGATGGTACACCGTGTGATCGGGAAAGGTTTCTAAAACGCACCTCATTTCTCATCTCCTTTGCTCGGGTTCGCCATTCCAGCCGATTTACTAGCCATCTCCCTCCTTGGAGAATCAGCACCTTTAACCTCCTGTTCCGTACAGGTTGCAATTTGTCCTGAGGATGAACGGGAAGAGGGGGAACCAATGAGAGACTAGCTCTAGGTGTTGGGACAGGCACAGGTCACTCTATTTTCCCATCAGGAAGAAGAATTAAGCACAAGCTCAGCCTGCCCCCCAGAACCAGAAGAGGGCCTGAAGCAATCCTGCGCTTTTGCGGCCAGCTCCCAAAAAAGCGAGTTGAAAAATGGAGCTCAGGGGCACTGCAATTCACAAACCTGCAGAGTTTTAAATGATACCTCTCGTCCACAAATATATTAAGGGAAGGCAACGAAGAGGCTTTGAAAGCAAGGCAGAATTGCAGGAAACAGATTTCAGGAGGTAGATTCGAATCGCCTTGAAAGCACATGAAAAGCGGCAAAACGTGGACAATGATGCCCTTGGCCAAAAAGGGCGTATGCGTTTTTTCCTGAATATATTCAGGAAAAAACGCATACGCCCTTTTTGGCCAACCAAGCAACCTGGAAAGGCCAATCAGCGCTCCAAAGAAGTCTCGCTTCCCAGCGGGCAAAAGGGCCATGCGGAAAAAAGTGCCCAAACCAGAAATGAAGGACCGGCCATGGAGAAATGGGAGCCTTGCTACGCTGATGGGTGGGATGTAAATTGCCAACAGCCACTCTGGAGAAGTGTACGGTGTGTTCTGAAACATCTAAAAAACACAGCTTGGAGAGCATAGGGCACTTCCACTCATGGGCGTATAAATTGGGAAAACTAAAAATCAGCAAGACACAGGCACCCCAAAGTTTAGGGCTGCTCTGTGGACAAGAACCCCCACTTCATTACACCTTAAATATCCTAGGAAAGAGAAAAATGGATAAAGAAGTTGTGGTCCTCATGTACAATGGAATATCACTCAGCCATGAAATCCACGTCATAAGGCTAGTAGCAGCACGATGAGTGGATTTAGGTACGACGATTCTAAGTGAAATAAGTCACACAGAAAAAGACACTTATCCTAAGATATCACTTCTAGAGGGAATGTAAAAACCGCTACACTTGAACTGAATTGCAAAACAGAACAGAGTCCCACGTTTAGGAAACACACTATGGCTGCTGAACGGGAAAGGTGAGGTGGGGTGATGCATAAAACAAGGGTTTCAAATTAGCTCCGATACCGTTCCATAAACCCAATATGTAAGAGACAAGACCTATTCCTTTTTCAGTGAACTGGACTCAACACCCCCTATTCACCGCACAAGAATATATCTGACTAGTAAGAATCTTCAAACCTATATATTGATATCTCTCTGTAAGTGAGTCAAGGGGGTGTAAAGCGGCATAAACACAGCCGTGAAAAGCAGCTAAACCCCATTATAAAAATAAATTACTTTTCAAAACCCGTGAAACAAAGACAGTGAAAGAGAGAGAAATTCTTACAAAATTCGTTCAGGGGCTGTGATGCAACCTGGATTGACCATATCTAGACCCACAGCTGATTGAGACATAAGGGTGGACACTCTTGGGGCTGAGAGGTTCGGTGAGGTTGGGTGAGCCAACGCAGACCCTTTCAAGTAATACTGCATGGTACCCATCCCATGGGTCCCAAATCTCCAGGTTCAAGGGCATCTTCCTACGTCGAAAACAGGCATGAGAAACCCAGAAGATGGTACACGGTGTGATCGGGAAAGGTTTCTAAAACGCACCTCATTTCTCATCTCCTTTGCTCGGGTTCGCCATTCCAGCCGATTTACTAGCCATCTCCCTCCTTGGAGAATCAGCACCTTTAACCTCCTGTTCCGTACAGGTTGCAATTTGTCCTGAGGATGAAGGGGAAGAGGGGGAACCAATGAGAGACTAGCTCTAGGTGTTGGGACAGGCACAGGTCACTCTATTTTCCCATCAGGAAGAAGAATTAAGCACAAGCTCAGCCTGCCCCCCAGAACCAGAAGAGGGCCTGAAGCAATCCTGCGCTTTTGCGGCCAGCTCCCAAAAAAGCGAGTTGAAAAATGGAGCTCAGGGGCACTGCAATTCACAAACCTGCAGAGTTTTAAATGATACCTCTCGTCCACAAATATATTAAGGGAAGGCAACGAAGAGGCTTTGAAAGCAAGGCAGAATTGCAGGAAACAGATTTCAGGAGGTAGATTCGAATCGCCTTGAAAGCACATGAAAAGCGGCAAAACGTGGACAATGATGCCCTTTTTGGCCAACCAAGCAACCTGGAAAGGCCAATCAGCGCTCCAAAGAAGTCTCGCTTCCCAGCGGGCAAAAGGGCCATGCGGAAAAAAGTGTCCAAACCAGAAATGCAGGACCGGCCATGGAGAAATGGGAGCCTTGCTACGCTGATGGGTGGGATGTAAATTGCCAACAGCCACTCTGGAGAAGTGTACAGTGTGTTCTGAAACATCTAAAAAACACAGCTTGGAGAGCATAGGGCACTTCCACTCATGGGCGTATAAATTGGGAAAACTAAAAATCAGCAAGACACAGGCACCCCAAAGTTTAGGGCTGCTCTGTGGACAAGAACCCCCACTTCATTACACCTTAAATATCCTAGGAAAGAGAAAAATGGATAAAGAAGTTGTGGTCCTCATGTACAATGGAATATCACTCAGCCATGAAATCAACGTCATAAGGCTAGTAGCAGCACGATGAGTGGATTTAGGTACGACGATTCTAAGTGAAATAAGTCACACAGAAAAAGACACTTATCCTAAGATATCACTTCTAGAGGGAATGTAAAAACCGAGACACTTGAACTGAATTGCAAAACAGAACAGAGTCCCACTTTTAGGAAACACACTATGGCTGCTGAACGGGAAAGGTGAGGTGGGGTGATGCATAAAACAAGGGTTTCAAATTAGCTCAGATACCGTTCCATAAACCCAATATGTAAGAGACAAGACCTATTCCTTTTTCAGTGAACTGGACTCAACACCCCCTATTCACCACACAAGAATATATCTGACTAGTAAGAATCTTCAAACCTATGTATTGATATCTCTCCGTAAGTGAGTCAAGGGGGTGTAAAGCGGCATAAACACAGCCGTGAAAAGCAGCTAAACCCCATTATAAAAATAAATTACTTTTCAAAACCCGTGAAACAAAGACAGTGAAAGAGAGAGAAATTCTTACAAAATTCGTTCAGGGGCTGTGATGCAACCTGGATTGACCATATCTAGACCCACAGCTGATTGAGACATAAGGGTGGACACTCTTGGGGCTGAGAGGTTCGGTGAGGTTGGGTGAGCCAACGCAGACCCTTTCAAGTAATACTGCATGGTACCCATCCCATGGGTCCCAAATCTCCAGGTTCAAGGGCATCTTCCTACGTCGAAAACAGGCATGAGAAACCCAGAAGATGGTACACCGTGTGATCGGGAAAGGTTTCTAAAACGCACCTCATTTCTCATCTCCTTTGCTCGGGTTCGCCATTCCAGCCGATTTACTAGCCATCTCCCTCCTTGGAGAATCATCACCTTTAACCTCCTGTTCCGTACAGGTTGCAATTTGTCCTGAGGATGAACGGGAAGAGGGGGAACCAATGAGAGACTAGCTCTAGGTGTTGGGACAGGCACAGGTCACTCTATTTTCCCATCAGGAAGAAGAATTAAGCACAAGCTCAGCCTGCCCCCCAGAACCAGAAGAGGGCCTGAAGCAATCCTGCGCTTTTGCGGCCAGCTCCCAAAAAAGCGAGTTGAAAAATGGAGCTCAGGGGCACTGCAATTCACAAACCTGCAGAGTTTTAAATGATACCTCTCGTCCACAAATATATTAAGGGAAGGCAACGAAGAGGCTTTGAAAGCAAGGCAGAATTGCAGGAAACAGATTTCAGGAGGTAGATTCGAATCGCCTTGAAAGCACATGAAAAGCGGCAAAACGTGGACAATGATGCCCTTTTTGGCCAACCAAGCAACCTGGAAAGGCCAATCAGCGCTCCAAAGAAGTCTCGCTTCCCAGCGGGCAAAAGGGCCATGCGGAAAAAAGTGTCCAAACCAGAAATGCAGGACCGGCCATGGAGAAATGGGAGCCTTGCTACGCTGATGGGTGGGATGTAAATTGCCAACAGCCACTCTGGAGAAGTATACGGTGTGTTCTGAAATATCTAAAAAACACAGCTTGGAGAGCATAGGGCACTTCCACTCATGGGCGTATAAATTGGGAAAACTAAAAATCAGCAAGACACAGGCACCCCAAAGTTTAGGGCTGCTCTGTTGACAAGAACCCCCACTTCATTACACCTTAAATATCCTAGGAAAGCGAAAAATGGATAAAGAAGTTGTGGTCCTCATGTAAAATGGAATATCACTCAGCCATGAAATCCACGTCATAAGGCTAGTAGCAGCACGATGAGTGGATTTAGGTACGACGATTCTAAGTGAAATAAGTCACACAGAAAAAGACACTTATCCTAAGATATCACTTCTAGAGGGAATGTAAAAACCGCTACACTTGAACTGAATTGCAAAACAGAACAGAGTCCCACGTTTAGGAAACACACTATGGCTGCTGAACGGGAAAGGTGAGGTGGGGTGATGCATAAAACAAGGGTTTCAAATTAGCTCCGATACCGTTCCATAAACCCAATATGTAAGAGACAAGACCTATTCCTTTTTCAGTGAACTGGACTCAACACCCCCTATTCACCGCACAAGAATATATCTGACTAGTAAGAATCTTCAAACCTATGTATTGATATCTCTCTGTAAGTGAGTCAAGGGGGTGTAAAGCGGCATAAACACAGCCGTGAAAAGCAGTTAAACCCCATTATAAAAATAAATTACTTTTCAAAACCCGTGAAACAAAGACAGTGAAAGAGAGAGAAATTCTTACAAAATTCGTTCAGGGGCTGTGATGCAACCTGGATTGACCATATCTAGACCCACAGCTGATTGAGACATAAGGGTGGACACTCTTGGGGCTGAGAGGTTCGGTGAGGTTGGGTGAGCCAACGCAGACCCTTTCAAGTAATACTGCATGGAACCCATCCCATGGGTCCCAAATCTCCAGGTTCAAGGGCATCTTCCTACGTCGAAAACAGGCATGAGAAACCCAGAAGATGGTACACCGTGTGATCGGGAAAGGTTTCTAAAACGCACCTCATTTCTCATCTCCTTTGCTCGGGTTCGCCATTCCAGCCGATTTACTAGCCATCTCCCTCCTTGGAGAATCAGCACCTTTAACCTCCTGTTCCGTACAGGTTGCAATTTGTCCTGAGGATGAACGGGAAGAGGGGGAACCAATGAGAGACTAGCTCTAGGTGTTGGGACAGGCACAGGTCACTCTATTTTCCCATCAGGAAGAAGAATTAAGCACAAGCTCAGCCTGCCCCCCAGAACCAGAAGAGGGCCTGAAGCAATCCTGCGCTTTTGCGGCCAGCTCCCAAAAAAGCGAGTTGAAAAATGGAGCTCAGGGGCACTGCAATTCACAAACCTGCAGAGTTTTAAATGATACCTCTCGTCCACAAATATATTAAGGGAAGGCAACGAAGAGGCTTTGAAAGCAAGGCAGAATTGCAGGAAACAGATTTCAGGAGGTAGATTCGAATCGCCTTGAAAGCACATGAAAAGCGGCAAAACGTGGACAATGATGCCCTTGGCCAAAAAGGGCGTATGCGTTTTTTCCTGAATATATTCAGGAAAAAACGCATACGCCCTTTTTGGCCAACCAAGCAACCTGGAAAGGCCAATCAGCGCTCCAAAGAAGTCTCGCTTCCCAGCGGGCAAAAGGGCCATGCGGAAAAAAGTGTCCAAACCAGAAATGCAGGACCGGCCATGGAGAAATGGGAGCCTTGCTACGCTGATGGGTGGGATGTAAATTGCCAACAGCCACTCTGGAGAAGTGTACGGTGTGTTCTGAAACATCTAAAAAACACAGCTTGGAGAGCATAGGGCACTTCCACTCATGGGCGTATAAATTGGGAAAACTAAAAATCAGCAAGACACAGGCACCCCAAAGTTTAGGGCTGCTCTGTGGACAAGAACCCCCACTTCATTACACCTTAAATATCCTAGGAAAGAGAAAAATGGATAAAGAAGTTGTGGTCCTCATGTACAATGGAATATCACTCAGCCATGAAATCCACGTCATAAGGCTAGTAGCAGCACGATGAGTGGATTTAGGTACGACGATTCTAAGTGAAATAAGTCACACAGAAAAAGACACTTATCCTAAGATATCACTTCTAGAGGGAATGTAAAAACCGCTACACTTGAACTGAATTGCAAAACAGAACAGAGTCCCACGTTTAGGAAACACACTATGGCTGCTGAACGGGAAAGGTGAGGTGGGGTGATGCATAAAACAAGGGTTTCAAATTAGCTCCGATACCGTTCCATAAACCCAATATGTAAGAGACAAGACCTATTCCTTTTTCAGTGAACTGGACTCAACACCCCCTATTCACCGCACAAGAATATATCTGACTAGTAAGAATCTTCAAACCTATGTATTGATATCTCTCTGTAAGTGAGTCAAGGGGGTGTAAAGCGGCATAAACACAGCCGTGAAAAGCAGCTAAACCCCATTATAAAAATAAATTACTTTTCAAAACCCGTGAAACAAAGACAGTGAAAGAGAGAGAAATTCTTACAAAATTCGTTCAGGGGCTGTGATGCAACCTGGATTGACCATATCTAGACCCACAGCTGATTGAGACATAAGGGTGGACACTCTTGGGGCTGAGAGGTTCGGTGAGGTTGGGTGAGCCAACGCAGACCCTTTCAAGTAATACTGCATGGTACCCATCCCATGGGTCCCAAATCTCCAGGTTCAAGGGCATCTTCCTACGTCGAAAACAGGCATGAGAAACCCAGAAGATGGTACACCGTGTGATCGGGAAAGGTTTCTAAAACGCACCTCATTTCTCATCTCCTTTGCTCGGGTTTGCCATTCCAGCCGATTTACTAGCCATCTCCCTCCTTGGAGAATCAGCACCTTTAACCTCCTGTTCCGTACAGGTTGCTATTTGTCCTGAGGATGAAGGGGAAGAGGGGGAACCAATGAGAGACTAGCTCTAGGTGTTGGGACAGGCACAGGTCACTCTATTTTCCCATCAGGAAGAAGCATTAAGCACAAGCTCAGCCTGCCCCCCAGAACCAGAAGAGGGCCTGAAGCAATCCTGCGCTTTTGCGGCCAGCTCCCAAAAAAGCGAGTTGAAAAATGGAGCTCAGGGGCACTGCAATTCACAAACCTGCAGAGTTTTAAATGATACCTCTCGTCCACAAATATATTAAGGGAAGGCAACGAAGAGGCTTTGAAAGCAAGGCAGAATTGCAGGAAACAGATTTCAGGAGGTAGATTCGAATCGCCTTGAAAGCACATGAAAAGCGGCAAAACGTGGACAATGATGCCCTTGGCCAAAAAGGGCGTATGCGTTTTTTCCTGAATATATTCAGGAAAAAACGCATACGCCCTTTTTGGCCAACCAAGCAACCTGGAAAGGCCAATCAGCGCTCCAAAGAAGTCTCGCTTCCCAGCGGGCAAAAGGGCCATGCGGAAAAAAGTGTCCAAACCAGAAATGCAGGACCGGCCATGGAGAAATGGGAGCCTTGCTACGCTGATGGGTGGGATGTAAATTGCCAACAGCCACTCTGGAGAAGTGTACGGTGTGTTCTGAAACATCTAAAAAACACAGCTTGGAGAGCATAGGGCACTTCCACTCATGGGCGTATAAATTGGGAAAACTAAAAATCAGCAAGACACAGGCACCCCAAAGTTTAGGGCTGCTCTGTGGACAAGAACCCCCACTTCATTACACCTTAAATATCCTAGGAAAGAGAAAAATGGATAAAGAAGTTGTGGTCCTCATGTACAATGGAATATCACTCAGCCATGAAATCCACGTCATAAGGCTAGTAGCAGCACGATGAGTGGATTTAGGTACGACGATTCTAAGTGAAATAAGTCACACAGAAAAAGACACTTATCCTAAGATATCACTTCTAGAGGGAATGTAAAAACCGCTACACTTGAACTGAATTGCAAAACAGAACAGAGTCCCACGTTTAGGAAACACACTATGGCTGCTGAACGGGAAAGGTGAGGTGGGGTGATGCATAAAACAAGGGTTTCAAATTAGCTCCGATACCGTTCCATAAACCCAATATGTAAGAGACAAGACCTATTCCTTTTTCAGTGAACTGGACTCAACACCCCCTATTCACCGCACAAGAATATATCTGACTAGTAAGAATCTTCAAACCTATGTATTGATATCTCTCTGTAAGTGAGTCAAGGGGGTGTAAAGCAGCATAAACACAGCCGTGAAAAGCAGCTAAACCCCATTATAAAAATAAATTACTTTTCAAAACCCGTGAAACAAAGACAGTGAAAGAGAGAGAAATTCTTACAAAATTCGTTCAGGGGCTGTGATGCAACCTGGATTGACCATATCTAGACCCACAGCTGATTGAGACATAAGGGTGGACACTCTTGGGGCTGAGAGGTTCGGTGAGGTTGGGTGAGCCAACGCAGACCCTTTCAAGTAATACTGCATGGTACCCATCCCATGGGTCCCAAATCTCCAGGTTCAAGGGCATCTTCCTACGTCGAAAACAGGCATGAGAAACCCAGAAGATGGTACACCGTGTGATCGGGAAAGGTTTCTAAAACGCACCTCATTTCTCATCTCCTTTGCTCGGGTTCGCCATTCCAGCCGATTTACTAGCCATCTCCCTCCTTGGAGAATCAGCACCTTTAACCTCCTGTTCCGTACAGGTTGCAATTTGTCCTGAGGATGAAGGGGAAGAGGGGGAACCAATGAGAGACTAGCTCTAGGTGTTGGGACAGGCACAGGTCACTCTATTTTCCCATCAGGAAGAAGAATTAAGCACAAGCTCAGCCTGCCCCCCAGAACCAGAAGAGGGCCTGAAGCAATCCTGCGCTTTTGCGGCCAGCTCCCAAAAAAGCGAGTTGAAAAATGGAGCTCAGGGGCACTGCAATTCACAAACCTGCAGAGTTTTAAATGATACCTCTCGTCCACAAATATATTAAGGGAAGGCAACGAAGAGGCTTTGAAAGCAAGGCAGAATTGCAGGAAACAGATTTCAGGAGGTAGATTCGAATCGCCTTGAAAGCACATGAAAAGCGGCAAAACGTGGACAATGATGCCCTTGGCCAAAAAGGGCGTATGCGTTTTTTCCTGAATATATTCAGGAAAAAACGCATACGCCCTTTTTGGCCAACCAAGCAACCTGGAAAGGCCAATCAGCGCTCCAAAGAAGTCTCGCTTCCCAGCGGGCAAAAGGGCCATGCGGAAAAAAGTGTCCAAACCAGAAATGCAGGACCGGCCATGGAGAAATGGGAGCCTTGCTACGCTGATGGGTGGGATGTAAATTGCCAACAGCCACTCTGGAGAAGTGTACGGTGTGTCCTGAAACATCTAAAAAACACAGCTTGGAGAGCATAGGGCACTTCCACTCATGGGCGTATAAATTGGGAAAACTAAAAATCAGCAAGACACAGGCACCCCAAAGTTTAGGGCTGCTCTGTGGACAAGAACCCCCACTTCATTACACCTTAAATATCCTAGGAAAGAGAAAAATGGATAAAGAAGTTGTGGTCCTCATGTACAATGGAATATCACTCAGCCATGAAATCAACGTCATAAGGCTAGTAGCAGCACGATGAGTGGATTTAGGTACGACGATTCTAAGTGAAATAAGTCACACAGAAAAAGACACTTATCATAAGATATCACTTAGAGAGGGAATGTAAAAACCGCTACACTTGAACTGAATTGCAAAACAGAACAGAGTCCCACGTTTAGGAAACACACTATGGCTGCTGAACGGGAAAGGTGAGGTGGGGTGATGCATAAAACAAGGGTTTCAAATTAGCTCAGATAACGTTCCATAAACCCAAGATGTAAGAGACAAGACCTATTCCTTTTTCAGTGAACTGGAGTCAACACCCCCTATTCACCGCACAAGAATATATCTGACTAGTAAGAATCTTCAAACCTATGTATTGATATCTCTCTGTAAGTGAGTCAAGGGGGTGTAAAGCGGCATAAACACAGCCGTGAAAAGCAGCTAAACCCCATTATAAAAATAAATTACTTTTCAAAACCCGTGAAACAAAGACAGTGAAAGAGAGAGAAATTCTTACAAAATTCGTTCAGGGGCTGTGATGCAACCTGGATTGACCATATCTAGACCCACAGCTGATTGAGACATAAGGGTGGACACTCTTGGGGCTGAGAGGTTCGGTGAGGTTGGGTGAGCCAACGCAGACCCTTTCAAGTAATACTGCATGGTACCCATCCCATGGGTCCCAAATCTCCAGGTTCAAGGGCATCTTCCTACGTCGAAAACAGGCATGAGAAACCCAGAAGCTGGTACACCGTGTGATCGGGAAAGGTTTCTAAAACGCACCTCATTTCTCATCTCCTTTGCTCGGGTTCGCCATTCCAGCCGATTTACTAGCCATCTCCCTCCTTGGAGAATCAGCACCTTTAACCTCCTGTTCCGTACAGGTTGCAATTTGTCCTGAGGATGAACGGGAAGAGGGGGAACCAATGAGAGACTAGCTCTAGGTGTTGGGACAGGCACAGGTCACTCTATTTTCCCATCAGGAAGAAGAATTAAGCACAAGCTCAGCCTGCCCCCCAGAACCAGAAGAGGGCCTGAAGCAATCCTGCGCTTTTGCGGCCAGCTCCCAAAAAAGCGAGTTGAAAAATGGAGCTCAGGGGCACTGCAATTCACAAACCTGCAGAGTTTTAAATGATACCTCTCGTCCACAAATATACTAAGGGAAGGCAACGAAGAGGCTTTGAAAGCAAGGCAGAATTGCAGGAAACAGATTTCAGGAGGTAGATTCGAATCGCCTTGAAAGCACATGAAAAGCGGCAAAACGTGGACAATGATGCCCTTGGCCAAAAAGGGCGTATGCGTTTTTTCCTGAATATATTCAGGAAAAAACGCATACGCCCTTTTTGGCCAACCAAGCAACCTGGAAAGGCCAATCAGCGCTCCAAAGAAGTCTCGCTTCCCAGCGGGCAAAAGGGCCATGCGGAAAAAAGTGTCCAAACCAGAAATGCAGGACCGGCCATGGAGAAATGGGAGCCTTGCTACGCTGATGGGTGGGATGTAAATTGCCAACAGCCACTCTGGAGAAGTGTACGGTGTGTTCTGAAACATCTAAAAAACACAGCTTGGAGAGCATAGGGCACTTCCACTCATGGGCGTATAAATTGGGAAAACTAAAAATCAGCAAGACACAGGCACCCCAAAGTTTAGGGCTGCTCTGTGGACAAGAACCCCCACTTCATTACACCTTAAATATCCTAGGAAAGAGAAAAATGGATAAAGAAGTTGTGGTCCTCATGTACAATGGAATATCACTCAGCCATGAAATCCACGTCATAAGGCTAGTAGCAGCACGATGAGTGGATTTAGGTACGACGATTCTAAGTGAAATAAGTCACACAGAAAAAGACACTTATCCTAAGATATCACTTCTAGAGGGAATGTAAAAACCGCTACACTTGAACTGAATTGCAAAACAGAACAGAGTCCCACGTTTAGGAAACACACTATGGCTGCTGAACGGGAAAGGTGAGGTGGGGTGATGCATAAAACAAGGGTTTCAAATTAGCTCCGATACCGTTCCATAAACCCAATATGTAAGAGACAAGACCTATTCCTTTTTCAGTGAACTGGACTCAACACCCCCTATTCACCGCACAAGAATATATCTGACTAGTAAGAATCTTCAAACCTATGTATTGATATCTCTCTGTAAGTGAGTCAAGGGGGTGTAAAGCGGCATAAACACAGCCGTGAAAAGCAGCTAAACCCCATTATAAAAATAAATTACTTTTCAAAACCCGTGAAACAAAGACAGTGAAAGAGAGAGAAATTCTTACAAAATTCGTTCAGGGGCTGTGATGCAACCTGGATTGACCATATCTAGACCCACAGCTGATTGAGACATAAGGGTGGACACTCTTGGGGCTGAGAGGTTCGGTGAGGTTGGGTGAGCCAACGCAGACCCTTTCAAGTAATACTGCATGGAACCCATCCCATGGGTCCCAAATCTCCAGGTTCAAGGGCATCTTCCTACGTCGAAAACAGGCATGAGAAACCCAGAAGATGGTACACCGTGTGATCGGGAAAGGTTTCTAAAACGCACCTCATTTCTCATCTCCTTTGCTCGGGTTCGCCATTCCAGCCGATTTACTAGCCATCTCCCTCCTTGGAGAATCAGCACCTTTAACCTCCTGTTCCGTACTGGTTGCAATTTGTCCTGAGGATGAACGGGAAGAGGGGGAACCAATGAGAGACTAGCTCTAGGTGTTGGGACAGGCACAGGTCACTCTATTTTCCCATCAGGAAGAAGAATTAAGCACAAGCTCAGCCTGCCCCCCAGAACCAGAAGAGGGCCTGAAGCAATCCTGCGCTTTTGCGGCCAGCTCCCAAAAAAGCGAGTTGAAAAATGGAGCTCAGGGGCACTGCAATTCACAAACCTGCAGAGTTTTAAATGATACCTCTCGTCCACAAATATATTAAGGGAAGGCAACGAAGAGGCTTTGAAAGCAAGGCAGAATTGCAGGAAACAGATTTCAGGAGGTAGATTCGAATCGCCTTGAAAGCACATGAAAAGCGGCAAAACGTGGACAATGATGCCCTTGGCCAAAAAGGGCGTATGCGTTTTTTCCTGAATATATTCAGGAAAAAACGCATACGCCCTTTTTGGCCAACCAAGCAACCTGGAAAGGCCAATCAGCGCTCCAAAGAAGTCTCGCTTCCCAGCGGGCAAAAGGGCCATGCGGAAAAAAGTGTCCAAACCAGAAATGCAGGACCGGCCATGGAGAAATGGGAGCCTTGCTACGCTGATGGGTGGGATGTAAATTGCCAACAGCCACTCTGGAGAAGTGTACGGTGTGTTCTGAAACATCTAAAAAACACAGCTTGGAGAGCATAGGGCACTTCCACTCATGGGCGTATAAATTGGGAAAACTAAAAATCAGCAAGACACAGGCACCCCAAAGTTTAGGGCTGCTCTGTGGACAAGAACCCCCACTTCATTACACCTTAAATATCCTAGGAAAGAGAAAAATGGATAAAGAAGTTGTGGTCCTCATGTACAATGGAATATCACTCAGCCATGAAATCCACGTCATAAGGCTAGTAGCAGCACGATGAGTGGATTTAGGTACGACGATTCTAAGTGAAATAAGTCACACAGAAAAAGACACTTATCCTAAGATATCACTTCTAGAGGGAATGTAAAAACCGCTACACTTGAACTGAATTGCAAAACAGAACACAGTCCCACGTTTAGGAAACACACTATGGCTGCTGAACGGGAAAGGTGAGGTGGGGTGATGCATAAAACAAGGGTTTCAAATTAGCTCCGATACCGTTCCATAAACCCAATATGTAAGAGACAAGACCTATTCCTTTTTCAGTGAACTGGACTCAACACCCCCTATTCACCGCACAAGAATATATCTGACTAGGAAGAATCTTCAAACCTATGTATTGATATCTCTCTGTAAGTGAGTCAAGGGGGTGTAAAGCGGCATAAACACAGCCGTGAAAAGCAGCTAAACCCCATTATAAAAATAAATTACTTTTCAAAACCCGTGAAACAAAGACAGTGAAAGAGAGAGAAATTCTTACAAAATTCGTTCAGGGGCTGTGATGCAACCTGGATTGACCATATCTAGACCCACAGCTGATTGAGACATAAGGGTGGACACTCTTGGGGCTGAGAGGTTCGGTGAGGTTGGGTGAGCCAACGCAGACCCTTTCAAGTAATACTGCATGGTACCCATCCCATGGGTCCCAAATCTCCAGGTTCAAGGGCATCTTCCTACGTCGAAAACAGGCATGAGAAACCCAGAAGATGGTACACCGTGTGATCGGGAAAGGTTTCTAAAACGCACCTCATTTCTCATCTCCTTTGCTCGGGTTTGCCATTCCAGCCGATTTACTAGCCATCTCCCTCCTTGGAGAATCAGCACCTTTAACCTCCTGTTCCGTACAGGTTGCAATTTGTCCTGAGGATGAACGGGAAGAGGGGGAACCAATGAGAGACTAGCTCTAGGTGTTGGGACAGGCACAGGTCACTCTATTTTCCCATCAGGAAGAAGAATTAAGCACAAGCTCAGCCTGCCCCCCAGAACCAGAAGAGGGCCTGAAGCAATCCTGCGCTTTTGCGGCCAGCTCCCAAAAAAGCGAGTTGAAAAATGGAGCTCAGGGGCACTGCAATTCACAAACCTGCAGAGTTTTAAATGATACCTCTCGTCCACAAATATATTAAGGGAAGGCAACGAAGAGGCTTTGAAAGCAAGGCAGAATTGCAGGAAACAGATTTCAGGAGGTAGATTCGAATCGCCTTGAAAGCACATGAAAAGCGGCAAAACGTGGACAATGATGCCCTTGGCCAAAAAGGGCGTATGCGTTTTTTCCTGAATATATTCAGGAAAAAACGCATACGCCCTTTTTGGCCAACCAAGCAACCTGGAAAGGCCAATCAGCGCTCCAAAGAAGTCTCGCTTCCCAGCGGGCAAAAGGGCCATGCGGAAAAAAGTGTCCAAACCAGAAATGCAGGACCGGCCATGGAGAAATGGGAGCCTTGCTACGCTGATGGGTGGGATGTAAATTGCCAACAGCCACTCTGGAGAAGTGTACGGTGTGTTCTGAAACATCTAAAAAACACAGCTTGGAGAGCATAGGGCACTTCCACTCATGGGCGTATAAATTGGGAAAACTAAAAATCAGCAAGACACAGGCACCCCAAAGTTTAGGGCTGCTCTGTGGACAAGAACCCCCACTTCATTACACCTTAAATATCCTAGGAAAGAGAAAAATGGATAAAGAAGTTGTGGTCCTCATGTACAATGGAATATCACTCAGCCATGAAATCCACGTCATAAGGCTAGTAGCAGCACGATGAGTGGATTTAGGTACGACGATTCTAAGTGAAATAAGTCACACAGAAAAAGACACTTATCCTAAGATATCACTTCTAGAGGGAATGTAAAAACCGCTACACTTGAACTGAATTGCAAAACAGAACAGAGTCCCACGTTTAGGAAACACACTATGGCTGCTGAACGGGAAAGGTGAGGTGGGGTGATGCATAAAACAAGGGTTTCAAATTAGCTCCGATACCGTTCCATAAACCCAATATGTAAGAGACAAGACCTATTCCTTTTTCAGTGAACTGGACTCAACACCCCCTATTCACCGCACAAGAATATATCTGACTAGTAAGAATCTTCAAACCTATGTATTGATATCTCTCTGTAAGTGAGTCAAGGGGGTGTAAAGCGGCATAAACACAGCCGTGAAAAGCAGCTAAACCCCATTATAAAAATAAATTACTTTTCAAAACCCGTGAAACAAAGACAGTGAAAGAGAGAGAAATTCTTACAAAATTCGTTCAGGGGCTGTGATGCAACCTGGATTGACCATATCTAGACCCACAGCTGATTGAGACATAAGGGTGGACACTCTTGGGGCTGAGAGGTTCGGTGAGGTTGGGTGAGCCAACGCAGACCCTTTCAAGTAATACTGCATGGTACCCATCCCATGGGTCCCAAATCTCCAGGTTCAAGGGCATCTTCCTACGTCGAAAACAGGCATGAGAAACCCAGAAGCTGGTACACCGTGTGATCGGGAAAGGTTTCTAAAACGCACCTCATTTCTCATCTCCTTTGCTCGGGTTCGCCATTCCAGCCGATTTACTAGCCATCTCCCTCCTTGGAGAATCAGCACCTTTAACCTCCTGTTCCGTACAGGTTGCAATTTGTCCTGAGGATGAACGGGAAGAGGGGGAACCAATGAGAGACTAGCTCTAGGTGTTGGGACAGGCACAGGTCACTCTATTTTCCCATCAGGAAGAAGAATTAAGCACAAGCTCAGCCTGCCCCCCAGAACCAGAAGAGGGCCTGAAGCAATCCTGCGCTTTTGCGGCCAGCTCCCAAAAAAGCGAGTTGAAAAATGGAGCTCAGGGGCACTGCAATTCACAAACCTGCAGAGTTTTAAATGATACCTCTCGTCCACAAATATACTAAGGGAAGGCAACGAAGAGGCTTTGAAAGCAAGGCAGAATTGCAGGAAACAGATTTCAGGAGGTAGATTCGAATCGCCTTGAAAGCACATGAAAAGCGGCAAAACGTGGACAATGATGCCCTTGGCCAAAAAGGGCGTATGCGTTTTTTCCTGAATATATTCAGGAAAAAACGCATACGCCCTTTTTGGCCAACCAAGCAACCTGGAAAGGCCAATCAGCGCTCCAAAGAAGTCTCGCTTCCCAGCGGGCAAAAGGGCCATGCGGAAAAAAGTGTCCAAACCAGAAATGCAGGACCGGCCATGGAGAAATGGGAGCCTTGCTACGCTGATGGGTGGGATGTAAATTGCCAACAGCCACTCTGGAGAAGTGTACGGTGTGTTCTGAAACATCTAAAAAACACAGCTTGGAGAGCATAGGGCACTTCCACTCATGGGCGTATAAATTGGGAAAACTAAAAATCAGCAAGACACAGGCACCCCAAAGTTTAGGGCTGCTCTGTGGACAAGAACCCCCACTTCATTACACCTTAAATATCCTAGGAAAGAGAAAAATGGATAAAGAAGTTGTGGTCCTCATGTACAATGGAATATCACTCAGCCATGAAATCCACGTCATAAGGCTAGTAGCAGCACGATGAGTGGATTTAGGTACGACGATTCTAAGTGAAATAAGTCACACAGAAAAAGACACTTATCATAAGATATCACTTAGAGAGGGAATGTAAAAACCGCTACACTTGAACTGAATTGCAAAACAGAACAGAGTCCCACGTTTAGGAAACACACTATGGCTGCTGAACGGGAAAGGTGAGGTGGGGTGATGCATAAAACAAGGGTTTCAAATTAGCTCAGATACCGTTCCATAAACCCAAGATGTAAGAGACAAGACCTATTCCTTTTTCAGTGAACTGGACTCAACACCCCCTATTCACCGCACAAGGATATATCTGACTAGTAAGAATCTTCAAACCTATGTATTGATATCTCTCTGTAAGTGAGTCAAGGGGGTGTAAAGCGGCATAAACACAGCCGTGAAAAGCAGCTAAACCCCATTATAAAAATAAATTACTTTTCAAATCCCGTGAAACAAAGACAGTGAAAGAGAGAGAAATTCTTACAAAATTCGTTCAGGGGCTGTGATGCAACCTGGATTGACCATATCTAGACCCACAGCTGATTGAGACATAAGGGTGGACACTCTTGGGGCTGAGAGGTTCGGTGAGGTTGGGTGAGCCAACGCAGACCCTTTCAAGTAATACTGCATGGTACCCATCCCATGGGTCCCAAATCTCCAGGTTCAAGGGCATCTTCCTACGTCGAAAACAGGCATGAGAAACCCAGAAGATGGTACACCGTGTGATCGGGAAAGGTTTCTAAAACGCACCTCATTTCTCATCTCCTTTGCTCGGGTTCGCCATTCCAGCCGATTTACTAGCCATCTCCCTCCTTGGAGAATCAGCACCTTTAACCTCCTGTTCCGTACAGGTTGCAATTTGTCCTGAGGATGAAGGGGAAGAGGGGGAACCAATGAGAGACTAGCTCTAGGTGTTGGGACAGGCACAGGTCACTCTATTTTCCCATCAGGAAGAAGAATTAAGCACAAGCTCAGCCTGCCCCCCAGAACCAGAAGAGGGCCTGAAGCAATCCTGCGCTTTTGCGGCCAGCTCCCAAAAAAGCGAGTTGAAAAATGGAGCTCAGGGTCACTGCAATTCACAGACCTGCAGAGTTTTAAATGATACCTCTCGTCCACAAATATATTAAGGGAAGGCAACGAAGAGGCTTTGAAAGCAAGGCAGAATTGCAGGAAACAGATTTCAGGAGGTAGATTCGAATCGCCTTGAAAGCACATGAAAAGCGGCAAAACGTGGACAATGATGCCCTTGGCCAAAAAGGGCGTATGCGTTTTTTCCTGAATATATTCAGGAAAAAACGCATACGCCCTTTTTGGCCAACCAAGCAACCTGGAAAGGCCAATCAGCGCTCCAAAGAAGTCTCGCTTCCCAGCGGGCAAAAGGGCCATGCGGAAAAAAGTGTCCAAACCAGAAATGCAGGACCGGCCATGGAGAAATGGGAGCCTTGCTACGCTGATGGGTGGGATGTAAATTGCCAACAGCCACTCTGGAGAAGTGTACGGTGTGTCCTGAAACATCTAAAAAACACAGCTTGGAGAGCATAGGGCACTTCCACTCATGGGCGTATAAATTGGGAAAACTAAAAATCAGCAAGACACAGGCACCCCAAAGTTTAGGGCTGCTCTGTGGACAAGAACCCCCACTTCATTACACCTTAAATATCCTAGGAAAGAGAAAAATGGATAAAGAAGTTGTGGTCCTCATGTACAATGGAATATCACTCAGCCATGAAATCAACGTCATAAGGCTAGTAGCAGCACGATGAGTGGATTTAGGTACGACGATTCTAAGTGAAATAAGTCACACAGAAAAAGACACTTATCATAAGATATCACTTAGAGAGGGAATGTAAAAACCGCTACACTTGAACTGAATTGCAAAACAGAACAGAGTCCCACGTTTAGGAAACACACTATGGCTGCTGAACGGGAAAGGTGAGGTGGGGTGATGCATAAAACAAGGGTTTCAAATTAGCTCAGATACCGTTCCATAAACCCAAGATGTAAGAGACAAGACCTATTCCTTTTTCAGTGAACTGGACTCAACACCCCCTATTCACCGCACAAGAATATATCTGACTAGTAAGAATCTTCAAACCTATGTATTGATATCTCTCTGTAAGTGAGTCAAGGGGGTGTAAAGCGGCATAAACACAGCCGTGAAAAGCAGCTAAACCCCATTATAAAAATAAATTACTTTTCAAAACCCGTGAAACAAAGACAGTGAAAGAGAGAGAAATTCTTACAAAATTCGTTCAGGGGCTGTGATGCAACCTGGATTGACCATATCTAGACCCACAGCTGATTGAGACATAAGGGTGGACACTCTTGGGGCTGAGAGGTTCGGTGAGGTTGGGTGAGCCAACGCAGACCCTTTCAAGTAATACTGCATGGTACCCATCCCATGGGTCCCAAATCTCCAGGTTCAAGGGCATCTTCCTACGTCGAAAACAGGCATGAGAAACCCAGAAGCTGGTACACCGTGTGATCGGGAAAGGTTTCTAAAACGCACCTCATTTCTCATCTCCTTTGCTCGGGTTCGCCATTCCAGCCGATTTACTAGCCATCTCCCTCCTTGGAGAATCAGCACCTTTAACCTCCTGTTCCGTACAGGTTGCAATTTGTCCTGAGGATGAACGGGAAGAGGGGGAACCAATGAGAGACTAGCTCTAGGTGTTGGGACAGGCACAGGTCACTCTATTTTCCCATCAGGAAGAAGAATTAAGCACAAGCTCAGCCTGCCCCCCAGAACCAGAAGAGGGCCTGAAGCAATCCTGCGCTTTTGCGGCCAGCTCCCAAAAAAGCGAGTTGAAAAATGGAGCTCAGGGGCACTGCAATTCACAAACCTGCAGAGTTTTAAATGATACCTCTCGTCCACAAATATACTAAGGGAAGGCAACGAAGAGGCTTTGAAAGCAAGGCAGAATTGCAGGAAACAGATTTCAGGAGGTAGATTCGAATCGCCTTGAAAGCACATGAAAAGCGGCAAAACGTGGACAATGATGCCCTTGGCCAAAAAGGGCGTATGCGTTTTTTCCTGAATATATTCAGGAAAAAACGCATACGCCCTTTTTGGCCAACCAAGCAACCTGGAAAGGCCAATCAGCGCTCCAAAGAAGTCTCGCTTCCCAGCGGGCAAAAGGGCCATGCGGAAAAAAGTGTCCAAACCAGAAATGCAGGACCGGCCATGGAGAAATGGGAGCCTTGCTACGCTGATGGGTGGGATGTAAATTGCCAACAGCCACTCTGGAGAAGTGTACGGTGTGTTCTGAAACATCTAAAAAACACAGCTTGGAGAGCATAGGGCACTTCCACTCATGGGCGTATAAATTGGGAAAACTAAAAATCAGCAAGACACAGGCACCCCAAAGTTTAGGGCTGCTCTGTGGACAAGAACCCCCACTTCATTACACCTTAAATATCCTAGGAAAGAGAAAAATGGATAAAGAAGTTGTGGTCCTCATGTACAATGGAATATCACTCAGCCATGAAATCCACGTCATAAGGCTAGTAGCAGCACGATGAGTGGATTTAGGTACGACGATTCTAAGTGAAATAAGTCACACAGAAAAAGACACTTATCCTAAGATATCACTTCTAGAGGGAATGTAAAAACCGCTACACTTGAACTGAATTGCAAAACAGAACAGAGTCCCACGTTTAGGAAACACACTATGGCTGCTGAACGGGAAAGGTGAGGTGGGGTGATGCATAAAACAAGGGTTTCAAATTAGCTCCGATACCGTTCCATAAACCCAATATGTAAGAGACAAGACCTATTCCTTTTTCAGTGAACTGGACTCAACACCCCCTATTCACCGCACAAGAATATATCTGACTAGTAAGAATCTTCAAACCTATGTATTGATATCTCTCTGTAAGTGAGTCAAGGGGGTGTAAAGCGGCATAAACACAGCCGTGAAAAGCAGCTAAACCCCATTATAAAAATAAATTACTTTTCAAAACCCGTGAAACAAAGACAGTGAAAGAGAGAGAAATTCTTACAAAATTCGTTCAGGGGCTGTGATGCAACCTGGATTGACCATATCTAGACCCACAGCTGATTGAGACATAAGGGTGGACACTCTTGGGGCTGAGAGGTTCGGTGAGGTTGGGTGAGCCAACGCAGACCCTTTCAAGTAATACTGCATGGTACCCATCCCATGGGTCCCAAATCTCCAGGTTCAAGGGTATCTTCCTACGTCGAAAACAGGCATGAGAAACCCAGAAGATGGTACACCGTGTGATCGGGAAAGGTTTCTAAAACGCACCTCATTTCTCATCTCCTTTGCTCGGGTTCGCCATTCCAGCCGATTTACTAGCCATCTCCCTCCTTGGAGAATCAGCACCTTTAACCTCCTGTTCCGTACTGGTTGCAATTTGTCCTGAGGATGAACGGGAAGAGGGGGAACCAATGAGAGACTAGCTCTAGGTGTTGGGACAGGCACAGGTCACTCTATTTTCCCATCAGGAAGAAGAATTAAGCACAAGCTCAGCCTGCCCCCCAGAACCAGAAGAGGGCCTGAAGCAATCCTGCGCTTTTGCGGCCAGCTCCCAAAAAAGCGAGTTGAAAAATGGAGCTCAGGGGCACTGCAATTCACAAACCTGCAGAGTTTTAAATGATACCTCTCGTCCACAAATATATTAAGGGAAGGCAACGAAGAGGCTTTGAAAGCAAGGCAGAATTGCAGGAAACAGATTTCAGGAGGTAGATTCGAATCGCCTTGAAAGCACATGAAAAGCGGCAAAACGTGGACAATGATGCCCTTGGCCAAAAAGGGCGTATGCGTTTTTTCCTGAATATATTCAGGAAAAAACGCATACGCCCTTTTTGGCCAACCAAGCAACCTGGAAAGGCCAATCAGCGCTCCAAAGAAGTCTCGCTTCCCAGCGGGCAAAAGGGCCATGCGGAAAAAAGTGTCCAAACCAGAAATGCAGGACCGGCCATGGAGAAATGGGAGCCTTGCTACGCTGATGGGTGGGATGTAAATTGCCAACAGCCACTCTGGAGAAGTGTACGGTGTGTTCTGAAACATCTAAAAAACACAGCTTGGAGAGCATAGGGCACTTCCACTCATGGCCGTATAAATTGGGAAAACTAAAAATCAGCAAGACACAGGCACCCCAAAGTTTAGGGCTGCTCTGTGGACAAGAACCCCCACTTCATTACACCTTAAATATCCTAGGAAAGAGAAAAATGGATAAAGAAGTTGTGGTCCTCATGTACAATGGAATATCACTCAGCCATGAAATCCACGTCATAAGGCTAGTAGCAGCACGATGAGTGGATTTAGGTACGACGATTCTAAGTGAAATAAGTCACACAGAAAAAGACACTTATCCTAAGATATCACTTCTAGAGGGAATGTAAAAACCGCTACACTTGAACTGAATTGCAAAACAGAACAGAGTCCCACGTTTAGGAAACACACTATGGCTGCTGAACGGGAAAGGTGAGGTGGGGTGATGCATAAAACAAGGGTTTCAAATTAGCTCCGATACCGTTCCATAAACCCAATATGTAAGAGACAAGACCTATTCCTTTTTCAGTGAACTGGACTCAACACCCCCTATTCACCGCACAAGAATATATCTGACTAGTAAGAATCTTCAAACCTATGTATTGATATCTCTCTGTAAGTGAGTCAAGGGGGTGTAAAGCGGCATAAACACAGCCGTGAAAAGCAGCTAAACCCCATTATAAAAATAAATTACTTTTCAAAACCCGTGAAACAAAGACAGTGAAAGAGAGAGAAATTCTTACAAAATTCGTTCAGGGGCTGTGATGCAACCTGGATTGACCATATCTAGACCCACAGCTGATTGAGACATAAGGGTGGACACTCTTGGGGCTGAGAGGTTCGGTGAGGTTGGGTGAGCCAACGCAGACCCTTTCAAGTAATACTGCATGGTACCCATCCCATGGGTCCCAAATCTCCAGGTTCAAGGGCATCTTCCTACGTCGAAAACAGGCATGAGAAACCCAGAAGCTGGTACACCGTGTGATCGGGAAAGGTTTCTAAAACGCACCTCATTTCTCATCTCCTTTGCTCGGGTTCGCCATTCCAGCCGATTTACTAGCCATCTCCCTCCTTGGAGAATCAGCACCTTTAACCTCCTGTTCCGTACAGGTTGCAATTTGTCCTGAGGATGAACGGGAAGAGGGGGAACCAATGAGAGACTAGCTCTAGGTGTTGGGACAGGCACAGGTCACTCTATTTTCCCATCAGGAAGAAGAATTAAGCACAAGCTCAGCCTGCCCCCCAGAACCAGAAGAGGGCCTGAAGCAATCCTGCGCTTTTGCGGCCAGCTCCCAAAAAAGCGAGTTGAAAAATGGAGCTCAGGGGCACTGCAATTCACAAACCTGCAGAGTTTTAAATGATACCTCTCGTCCACAAATATACTAAGGGAAGGCAACGAAGAGGCTTTGAAAGCAAGGCAGAATTGCAGGAAACAGATTTCAGGAGGTAGATTCGAATCGCCTTGAAAGCACATGAAAAGCGGCAAAACGTGGACAATGATGCCCTTGGCCAAAAAGGGCGTATGCGTTTTTTCCTGAATATATTCAGGAAAAAACGCATACGCCCTTTTTGGCCAACCAAGCAACCTGGAAAGGCCAATCAGCGCTCCAAAGAAGTCTCGCTTCCCAGCGGGCAAAAGGGCCATGCGGAAAAAAGTGTCCAAACCAGAAATGCAGGACCGGCCATGGAGAAATGGGAGCCTTGCTACGCTGATGGGTGGGATGTAAATTGCCAACAGCCACTCTGGAGAAGTGTACGGTGTGTTCTGAAACATCTAAAAAACACAGCTTGGAGAGCATAGGGCACTTCCACTCATGGGCGTATAAATTGGGAAAACTAAAAATCAGCAAGACACAGGCACCCCAAAGTTTAGGGCTGCTCTGTGGACAAGAACCCCCACTTCATTACACCTTAAATATCCTAGGAAAGAGAAAAATGGATAAAGAAGTTGTGGTCCTCATGTACAATGGAATATCACTCAGCCATGAAATCCACGTCATAAGGCTAGTAGCAGCACGATGAGTGGATTTAGGTACGACGATTCTAAGTGAAATAAGTCACACAGAAAAAGACACTTATCCTAAGATATCACTTCTAGAGGGAATGTAAAAACCGCTACACTTGAACTGAATTGCAAAACAGAACAGAGTCCCACGTTTAGGAAACACACTATGGCTGCTGAACGGGAAAGGTGAGGTGGGGTGATGCATAAAACAAGGGTTTCAAATTAGCTCCGATACCGTTCCATAAACCCAATATGTAAGAGACAAGACCTATTCCTTTTTCAGTGAACTGGACTCATCACCCCCTATTCACCGCACAAGAATATATCTGACTAGTAAGAATCTTCAAACCTATGTATTGATATCTCTCTGTAAGTGAGTCAAGGGGGTGTAAAGCGGCATAAACACAGCCGTGAAAAGCAGCTAAACCCCATTATAAAAATAAATTACTTTTCAAAACCCGTGAAACAAAGACAGTGAAAGAGAGAGAAATTCTTACAAAATTCGTTCAGGGGCTGTGATGCAACCTGGATTGACCATATCTAGACCCACAGCTGATTGAGACATAAGGGTGGACACTCTTGGGGCTGAGAGGTTCGGTGAGGTTGGGTGAGCCAACGCAGACCCTTTCAAGTAATACTGCATGGTACCCATCCCATGGGTCCCAAATCTCCAGGTTCAAGGGCATCTTCCTACGTCGAAAACAGGCATGAGAAACCCAGAAGATGGTACACCGTGTGATCGGGAAAGGTTTCTAAAACGCACCTCATTTCTCATCTCCTTTGCTCGGGTTCGCCATTCCAGCCGATTTACTAGCCATCTCCCTCCTTGGAGAATCAGCACCTTTAACCTCCTGTTCCGTACTGGTTGCAATTTGTCCTGAGGATGAACGGGAAGAGGGGGAACCAATGAGAGACTAGCTCTAGGTGTTGGGACAGGCACAGGTCACTCTATTTTCCCATCAGGAAGAAGAATTAAGCACAAGCTCAGCCTGCCCCCCAGAACCAGAAGAGGGCCTGAAGCAATCCTGCGCTTTTGCGGCCAGCTCCCAAAAAAGCGAGTTGAAAAATGGAGCTCAGGGGCACTGCAATTCACAAACCTGCAGAGTTTTAAATGATACCTCTCGTCCACAAATATATTAAGGGAAGGCAACGAAGAGGCTTTGAAAGCAAGGCAGAATTGCAGGAAACAGATTTCAGGAGGTAGATTCGAATCGCCTTGAAAGCACATGAAAAGCGGCAAAACGTGGACAATGATGCCCTTGGCCAAAAAGGGCGTATGCGTTTTTTCCTGAATATATTCAGGAAAAAACGCATACGCCCTTTTTGGCCAACCAAGCAACCTGGAAAGGCCAATCAGCGCTCCAAAGAAGTCTCGCTTCCCAGCGGGCAAAAGGGCCATGCGGAAAAAAGTGTCCAAACCAGAAATGCAGGACCGGCCATGGAGAAATGGGAGCCTTGCTACGCTGATGGGTGGGATGTAAATTGCCAACAGCCACTCTGGAGAAGTGTACGGTGTGTTCTGAAACATCTAAAAAACACAGCTTGGAGAGCATAGGGCACTTCCACTCATGGGCGTATAAATTGGGAAAACTAAAAATCAGCAAGACACAGGCACCCCAAAGTTTAGGGCTGCTCTGTGGACAAGAACCCCCACTTCATTACACCTTAAATATCCTAGGAAAGAGAAAAATGGATAAAGAAGTTGTGGTCCTCATGTACAATGGAATATCACTCAGCCATGAAATCCACGTCATAAGGCTAGTAGCAGCACGATGAGTGGATTTAGGTACGACGATTCTAAGTGAAATAAGTCACACAGAAAAAGACACTTATCCTAAGATATCACTTCTAGAGGGAATGTAAAAACCGCTACACTTGAACTGAATTGCAAAACAGAACAGAGTCCCACGTTTAGGAAACACACTATGGCTGCTGAACGGGAAAGGTGAGGTGGGGTGATGCATAAAACAAGGGTTTCAAATTAGCTCCGATACCGTTCCATAAACCCAATATGTAAGAGACAAGACCTATTCCTTTTTCAGTGAACTGGACTCAACACCCCCTATTCACCGCACAAGAATATATCTGACTAGTAAGAATCTTCAAACCTATGTATTGATATCTCTCTGTAAGTGAGTCAAGGGGGTGTAAAGCGGCATAAACACAGCCGTGAAAAGCAGCTAAACCCCATTATAAAAATAAATTACTTTTCAAAACCCGTGAAACAAAGACAGTGAAAGAGAGAGAAATTCTTACAAAATTCGTTCAGGGGCTGTGATGCAACCTGGATTGACCATATCTAGACCCACAGCTGATTGAGACATAAGGGTGGACACTCTTGGGGCTGAAAGGTTCGGTGAGGTTGGGTGAGCCAACGCAGACCCTTTCAAGTAATACTGCATGGTACCCATCCCATGGGTCCCAAATCTCCAGGTTCAAGGGCATCTTCCTACGTCGAAAACAGGCATGAGAAACCCAGAAGATGGTACACCGTGTGATCGGGAAAGGTTTCTAAAACGCACCTCATTTCTCATCTCCTTTGCTCGGGTTCGCCATTCCAGCCGATTTACTAGCCATCTCCCTCCTTGGAGAATCAGCACCTTTAACCTCCTGTTCCGTACAGGTTGCAATTTGTCCTGAGGATGAACGGGAAGAGGGGGAACCAATGAGAGACTAGCTCTAGGTGTTGGGACAGGCACAGGTCACTCTATTTTCCCATCAGGAAGAAGAATTAAGCACAAGCTCAGCCTGCCCCCCAGAACCAGAAGAGGGCCTGAAGCAATCCTGCGCTTTTGCGGCCAGCTCCCAAAAAAGCGAGTTGAAAAATGGAGCTCAGGGGCACTGCAATTCACAAACCTGCAGAGTTTTAAATGATACCTCTCGTCCACAAATATACTAAGGGAAGGCAACGAAGAGGCTTTGAAAGCAAGGCAGAATTGCAGGAAACAGATTTCAGGAGGTAGATTCGAATCGCCTTGAAAGCACATGAAAAGCGGCAAAACGTGGACAATGATGCCCTTGGCCAAAAAGGGCGTATGCGTTTTTTCCTGAATATATTCAGGAAAAAACGCATACGCCCTTTTTGGCCAACCAAGCAACCTGGAAAGGCCAATCAGCGCTCCAAAGAAGTCTCGCTTCCCAGCGGGCAAAAGGGCCATGCGGAAAAAAGTGTCCAAACCAGAAATGCAGGACCGGCCATGGAGAAATGGGAGCCTTGCTACGCTGATGGGTGGGATGTAAATTGCCAACAGCCACTCTGGAGAAGTGTACGGTGTGTTCTGAAACATCTAAAAAACACAGCTTGGAGAGCATAGGGCACTTCCACTCATGGGCGTATAAATTGGGAAAACTAAAAATCAGCAAGACACAGGCACCCCAAAGTTTAGGGCTGCTCTGTGGACAAGAACCCCCACTTCATTACACCTTAAATATCCTAGGAAAGAGAAAAATGGATAAAGAAGTTGTGGTCCTCATGTACAATGGAATATCACTCAGCCATGAAATCCACGTCATAAGGCTAGTAGCAGCACGATGAGTGGATTTAGGTACGACGATTCTAAGTGAAATAAGTCACACAGAAAAAGACACTTATCCTAAGATATCACTTCTAGAGGGAATGTAAAAACCGCTACACTTGAACTGAATTGCAAAACAGAACAGAGTCCCACGTTTAGGAATCACACTATGGCTGCTGAACGGGAAAGGTGAGGTGGGGTGATGCATAAAACAAGGGTTTCAAATTAGCTCCGATACCGTTCCATAAACCCAATATGTAAGAGACAAGACCTATTCCTTTTTCAGTGAACTGGACTCAACACCCCCTATTCACCGCACAAGAATATATCTGACTAGTAAGAATCTTCAAACCTATGTATTGATATCTCTCTGTAAGTGAGTCAAGGGGGTGTAAAGCGGCATAAACACAGCCGTGAAAAGCAGCTAAACCCCATTATAAAAATAAATTACTTTTCAAAACCCGTGAAACAAAGACAGTGAAAGAGAGAGAAATTCTTACAAAATTCGTTCAGGGGCTGTGATGCAACCTGGATTGACCATATCTAGACCCACAGCTGATTGAGACATAAGGGTGGACACTCTTGGGGCTGAGAGGTTCGGTGAGGTTGGGTGAGCCAACGCAGACCCTTTCAAGTAATACTGCATGGTACCCATCCCATGGGTCCCAAATCTCCAGGTTCAAGGGCATCTTCCTACGTCGAAAACAGGCATGAGAAACCCAGAAGATGGTACACCGTGTGATCGGGAAAGGTTTCTAAAACGCACCTCATTTCTCATCTCCTTTGCTCGGGTTCGCCATTCCAGCCGATTTACTAGCCATCTCCCTCCTTGGAGAATCAGCACCTTTAACCTCCTGTTCCGTACAGGTTGCAATTTGTCCTGAGGATGAACGGGAAGAGGGGGAACCAATGAGAGACTAGCTCTAGGTGTTGGGACAGGCACAGGTCACTCTATTTTCCCATCAGGAAGAAGAATTAAGCACAAGCTCAGCCTGCCCCCCAGAACCAGAAGAGGGCCTGAAGCAATCCTGCGCTTTTGCGGCCAGCTCCCAAAAAAGCGAGTTGAAAAATGGAGCTCAGGGGCACTGCAATTCACAAACCTGCAGAGTTTTAAATGATACCTCTCGTCCACAAATATATTAAGGGAAGGCAACGAAGAGGCTTTGAAAGCAAGGCAGAATTGCAGGAAACAGATTTCAGGAGGTAGATTCGAATCGCCTTGAAAGCACATGAAAAGCGGCAAAACGTGGACAATGATGCCCTTGGCCAAAAAGGGCGTATGCGTTTTTTCCTGAATATATTCAGGAAAAAACGCATACGCCCTTTTTGGCCAACCAAGCAACCTGGAAAGGCCAATCAGCGCTCCAAAGAAGTCTCGCTTCCCAGCGGGCAAAAGGGCCATGCGGAAAAAAGTGTCCAAACCAGAAATGCAGGACCGGCCATGGAGAAATGGGAGCCTTGCTACGCTGATGGGTGGGATGTAAATTGCCAACAGCCACTCTGGAGAAGTGTACGGTGTGTTCTGAAACATCTAAAAAACACAGCTTGGAGAGCATAGGGCACTTCCACTCATGGGCGTATAAATTGGGAAAACTAAAAATCAGCAAGACACAGGCACCCCAAAGTTTAGGGCTGCTCTGTGGACAAGAACCCCCACTTCATTACACCTTAAATATCCTAGGAAAGAGAAAAATGGATAAAGAAGTTGTGGTCCTCATGTACAATGGAATATCACTCAGCCATGAAATCCACGTCATAAGGCTAGTAGCAGCACGATGAGTGGATTTAGGTACGACGATTCTAAGTGAAATAAGTCACACAGAAAAAGACACTTATCCTAAGATATCACTTCTAGAGGGAATGTAAAAACCGCTACACTTGAACTGAATTGCAAAACAGAACAGAGTCCCACGTTTAGGAAACACACTATGGCTGCTGAACGGGAAAGGTGAGGTGGGGTGATGCATAAAACAAGGGTTTCAAATTAGCTCCGATACCGTTCCATAAACCCAATATGTAAGAGACAAGACCTATTCCTTTTTCAGTGAACTGGACTCAACACCCCCTATTCACCGCACAAGAATATATCTGACTAGTAAGAATCTTCAAACCTATGTATTGATATCTCTCTGTAAGTGAGTCAAGGGGGTGTAAAGCGGCATAAACACAGCCGTGAAAAGCAGCTAAACCCCATTATAAAAATAAATTACTTTTCAAAACCCGTGAAACAAAGACAGTGAAAGAGAGAGAAATTCTTACAAAATTCGTTCAGGGGCTGTGATGCAACCTGGATTGACCATATCTAGACCCACAGCTGATTGAGACATAAGGGTGGACACTCTTGGGGCTGAGAGGTTCGGTGAGGTTGGGTGAGCCAACGCAGACCCTTTCAAGTAATACTGCATGGAACCCATCCCATGGGTCCCAAATCTCCAGGTTCAAGGGCATCTTCCTACGTCGAAAACAGGCATGAGAAACCCAGAAGATGGTACACCGTGTGATCGGGAAAGGTTTCTAAAACGCACCTCATTTCTCATCTCCTTTGCTCGGGTTCGCCATTCCAGCCGATTTACTAGCCATCTCCCTCCTTGGAGAATCAGCACCTTTAACCTCCTGTTCCGTACTGGTTGCAATTTGTCCTGAGGATGAACGGGAAGAGGGGGAACCAATGAGAGACTAGCTCTAGGTGTTGGGACAGGCACAGGTCACTCTATTTTCCCATCAGGAAGAAGAATTAAGCACAAGCTCAGCCTGCCCCCCAGAACCAGAAGAGGGCCTGAAGCAATCCTGCGCTTTTGCGGCCAGCTCCCAAAAAAGCGAGTTGAAAAATGGAGCTCAGGGGCACTGCAATTCACAAACCTGCAGAGTTTTAAATGATACCTCTCGTCCACAAATATACTAAGGGAAGGCAACGAAGAGGCTTTGAAAGCAAGGCAGAAATGCAGGAAACAGATTTCAGGAGGTAGATTCGAATCGCCTTGAAAGCACATGAAAAGCGGCAAAACGTGGACAATGATGCCCTTGGCCAAAAAGGGCGTATGCGTTTTTTCCTGAATATATTCAGGAAAAAACGCATACGCCCTTTTTGGCCAACCAAGCAACCTGGAAAGGCCAATCAGCGCTCCAAAGAAGTCTCGCTTCCCAGCGGGCAAAAGGGCCATGCGGAAAAAAGTGTCCAAACCAGAAATGCAGGACCGGCCATGGAGAAATGGGAGCCTTGCTACGCTGATGGGTGGGATGTAAATTGCCAACAGCCACTCTGGAGAAGTGTACGGTGTGTTCTGAAACATCTAAAAAACACAGCTTGGAGAGCATAGGGCACTTCCACTCATGGGCGTATAAATTGGGAAAACTAAAAATCAGCAAGACACAGGCACCCCAAAGTTTAGGGCTGCTCTGTGGACAAGAACCCCCACTTCATTACACCTTAAATATCCTAGGAAAGAGAAAAATGGATAAAGAAGTTGTGGTCCTCATGTACAATGGAATATCACTCAGCCATGAAATCCACGTCATAAGGCTAGTAGCAGCACGATGAGTGGATTTAGGTACGACGATTCTAAGTGAAATAAGTCACACAGAAAAAGACACTTATCCTAAGATATCACTTCTAGAGGGAATGTAAAAACCGCTACACTTGAACTGAATTGCAAAACAGAACAGAGTCCCACGTTTAGGAATCACACTATGGCTGCTGAACGGGAAAGGTGAGGTGGGGTGATGCATAAAACAAGGGTTTCAAATTAGCTCCGATACCGTTCCATAAACCCAATATGTAAGAGACAAGACCTATTCCTTTTTCAGTGAACTGGACTCAACACCCCCTATTCACCGCACAAGAATATATCTGACTAGTAAGAATCTTCAAACCTATGTATTGATATCTCTCTGTAAGTGAGTCAAGGGGGTGTAAAGCGGCATAAACACAGCCGTGAAAAGCAGCTAAACCCCATTATAAAAATAAATTACTTTTCAAAACCCGTGAAACAAAGACAGTGAAAGAGAGAGAAATTCTTACAAAATTCGTTCAGGGGCTGTGATGCAACCTGGATTGACCATATCTAGACCCACAGCTGATTGAGACATAAGGGTGGACACTCTTGGGGCTGAGAGGTTCGGTGAGGTTGGGTGAGCCAACGCAGACCCTTTCAAGTAATACTGCATGGTACCCATCCCATGGGTCCCAAATCTCCAGGTTCAAGGGCATCTTCCTACGTCGAAAACAGGCATGAGAAACCCAGAAGATGGTACACCGTGTGATCGGGAAAGGTTTCTAAAACGCACCTCATTTCTCATCTCCTTTGCTCGGGTTCGCCATTCCAGCCGATTTACTAGCCATCTCCCTCCTTGGAGAATCAGCACCTTTAACCTCCTGTTCCGTACAGGTTGCAATTTGTCCTGAGGATGAACGGGAAGAGGGGGAACCAATGAGAGACTAGCTCTAGGTGTTGGGACAGGCACAGGTCACTCTATTTTCCCATCAGGAAGAAGAATTAAGCACAAGCTCAGCCTGCCCCCCAGAACCAGAAGAGGGCCTGAAGCAATCCTGCGCTTTTGCGGCCAGCTCCCAAAAAAGCGAGTTGAAAAATGGAGCTCAGGGGCACTGCAATTCACAAACCTGCAGAGTTTTAAATGATACCTCTCGTCCACAAATATACTAAGGGAAGGCAACGAAGAGGCTTTGAAAGCAAGGCAGAATTGCAGGAAACAGATTTCAGGAGGTAGATTCGAATCGCCTTGAAAGCACATGAAAAGCGGCAAAACGTGGACAATGATGCCCTTGGCCAAAAAGGGCGTATGCGTTTTTTCCTGAATATATTCAGGAAAAAACGCATACGCCCTTTTTGGCCAACCGAGCAACCTGGAAAGGCCAATCAGCGCTCCAAAGAAGTCTCGCTTCCCAGCGGGCAAAAGGGCCATGCGGAAAAAAGTGTCCAAACCAGAAATGCAGGACCGGCCATGGAGAAATGGGAGCCTTGCTACGCTGATGGGTGGGATGTAAATTGCCAACAGCCACTCTGGAGAAGTGTACGGTGTGTTCTGAAACATCTAAAAAACACAGCTTGGAGAGCATAGGGCACTTCCACTCATGGGCGTATAAATTGGGAAAACTAAAAATCAGCAAGACACAGGCACCCCAAAGTTTAGGGCTGCTCTGTGGACAAGAACCCCCACTTCATTACACCTTAAATATCCTAGGAAAGAGAAAAATGGATAAAGAAGTTGTGGTCCTCATGTACAATGGAATATCACTCAGCCATGAAATCCACGTCATAAGGCTAGTAGCAGCACGATGAGTGGATTTAGGTACGACGATTCTAAGTGAAATAAGTCACACAGAAAAAGACACTTATCCTAAGATATCACTTCTAGAGGGAATGTAAAAACCGCTACACTTGAACTGAATTGCAAAACAGAACAGAGTCCCACGTTTAGGAAACACACTATGGCTGCTGAACGGGAAAGGTGAGGTGGGGTGATGCATAAAACAAGGGTTTCAAATTAGCTCCGATACCGTTCCATAAACCCAATATGTAAGAGACAAGACCTATTCCTTTTTCAGTGAACTGGACTCAACACCCCCTATTCACCGCACAAGAATATATCTGACTAGTAAGAATCTTCAAACCTATGTATTGATATCTCTCTGTAAGTGAGTCAAGGGGGTGTAAAGCGGCATAAACACAGCCGTGAAAAGCAGCTAAACCCCATTATAAAAATAAATTACTTTTCAAAACCCGTGAAACAAAGACAGTGAAAGAGAGAGAAATTCTTACAAAATTCGTTCAGGGGCTGTGATGCAACCTGGATTGACCATATCTAGACCCACAGCTGATTGAGACATAAGGGTGGACACTCTTGGGGCTGAGAGGTTCGGTGAGGTTGGGTGAGCCAACGCAGACCCTTTCAAGTAATACTGCATGGAACCCATCCCATGGGTCCCAAATCTCCAGGTTCAAGGGCATCTTCCTACGTCGAAAACAGGCATGAGAAACCCAGAAGATGGTACACCGTGTGATCGGGAAAGGTTTCTAAAACGCACCTCATTTCTCATCTCCTTTGCTCGGGTTCGCCATTCCAGCCGATTTACTAGCCATCTCCCTCCTTGGAGAATCAGCACCTTTAACCTCCTGTTCCGTACTGGTTGCAATTTGTCCTGAGGATGAACGGGAAGAGGGGGAACCAATGAGAGACTAGCTCTAGGTGTTGGGACAGGCACAGGTCACTCTATTTTCCCATCAGGAAGAAGAATTAAGCACAAGCTCAGCCTGCCCCCCAGAACCAGAAGAGGGCCTGAAGCAATCCTGCGCTTTTGCGGCCAGCTCCCAAAAAAGCGAGTTGAAAAATGGAGCTCAGGGGCACTGCAATTCACAAACCTGCAGAGTTTTAAATGATACCTCTCGTCCACAAATATACTAAGGGAAGGCAACGAAGAGGCTTTGAAAGCAAGGCAGAAATGCAGGAAACAGATTTCAGGAGGTAGATTCGAATCGCCTTGAAAGCACATGAAAAGCGGCAAAACGTGGACAATGATGCCCTTGGCCAAAAAGGGCGTATGCGTTTTTTCCTGAATATATTCAGGAAAAAACGCATACGTCCTTTTTGGCCAACCAAGCAACCTGGAAAGGCCAATCAGCGCTCCAAAGAAGTCTCGCTTCCCAGCGGGCAAAAGGGCCATGCGGAAAAAAGTGTCCAAACCAGAAATGCAGGACCGGCCATGGAGAAATGGGAGCCTTGCTACGCTGATGGGTGGGATGTAAATTGCCAACAGCCACTCTGGAGAAGTGTACGGTGTGTTCTGAAACATCTAAAAAACACAGCTTGGAGAGCATAGGGCACTTCCACTCATGGGCGTATAAATTGGGAAAACTAAAAATCAGCAAGACACAGGCACCCCAAAGTTTAGGGCTGCTCTGTGGACAAGAACCCCCACTTCATTACACCTTAAATATCCTAGGAAAGAGAAAAATGGATAAAGAAGTTGTGGTCCTCATGTACAATGGAATATCACTCAGCCATGAAATCCACGTCATAAGGCTAGTAGCAGCACGATGAGTGGATTTAGGTACGACGATTCTAAGTGAAATAAGTCACACAGAAAAAGACACTTATCCTAAGATATCACTTCTAGAGGGAATGTAAAAACCGCTACACTTGAACTGAATTGCAAAACAGAACAGAGTCCCACGTTTAGGAAACACACTATGGCTGCTGAACGGGAAAGGTGAGGTGGGGTGATGCATAAAACAAGGGTTTCAAATTAGCTCCGATACCGTTCCATAAACCCAATATGTAAGAGACAAGACCTATTCCTTTTTCAGTGAACTGGACTCAACACCCCCTATTCACCGCACAAGAATATATCTGACTAGTAAGAATCTTCAAACCTATGTATTGATATCTCTCTGTAAGTGAGTCAAGGGGGTGTAAAGCGGCATAAACACAGCCGTGAAAAGCAGCTAAACCCCATTATAAAAATAAATTACTTTTCAAAACCCGTGAAACAAAGACAGTGAAAGAGAGAGAAATTCTTACAAAATTCGTTCAGGGGCTGTGATGCAACCTGGATTGACCATATCTAGACCCACAGCTGATTGAGACATAAGGGTGGACACTCTTGGGGCTGAGAGGTTCGGTGAGGTTGGGTGAGCCAACGCAGACCCTTTCAAGTAATACTGCATGGAACCCATCCCATGGGTCCCAAATCTCCAGGTTCAAGGGCATCTTCCTACGTCGAAAACAGGCATGAGAAACCCAGAAGATGGTACACCGTGTGATCGGGAAAGGTTTCTAAAACGCACCTCATTTCTCATCTCCTTTGCTCGGGTTCGCCATTCCAGCCGATTTACTAGCCATCTCCCTCCTTGGAGAATCAGCACCTTTAACCTCCTGTTCCGTACTGGTTGCAATTTGTCCTGAGGATGAACGGGAAGAGGGGGAACCAATGAGAGACTAGCTCTAGGTGTTGGGACAGGCACAGGTCACTCTATTTTCCCATCAGGAAGAAGAATTAAGCACAAGCTCAGCCTGCCCCCCAGAACCAGAAGAGGGCCTGAAGCAATCCTGCGCTTTTGCGGCCAGCTCCCAAAAAAGCGAGTTGTAAAATGGAGCTCAGGGGCACTGCAATTCACAAACCTGCAGAGTTTTAAATGATACCTCTCGTCCACAAATATATTAAGGGAAGGCAACGAAGAGGCTTTGAAAGCAAGGCAGAATTGCAGGAAACAGATTTCAGGAGGTAGATTCGAATCGCCTTGAAAGCACATGAAAAGCGGCAAAACGTGGACAATGATGCCCTTGGCCAAAAAGGGCGTATGCGTTTTTTCCTGAATATATTCAGGAAAAAACGCATACGCCCTTTTTGGCCAACCAAGCAACCTGGAAAGGCCAATCAGCGCTCCAAAGAAGTCTCGCTTCCCAGCGGGCAAAAGGGCCATGCGGAAAAAAGTGTCCAAACCAGAAATGCAGGACCGGCCATGGAGAAATGGGAGCCTTACTACGCTGATGGGTGGGATGTAAATTGCCAACAGCCACTCTGGAGAAGTGTACGGTGTGTTCTGAAACATCTAAAAAACACAGCTTGGAGAGCATAGGGCACTTCCACTCATGGGCATATAAATTGGGAAAACTAAAAATCAGCAAGACACAGGCACCCCAAAGTTTAGGGCTGCTCTGTGGACAAGAACCCCCACTTCATTACACCTTAAATATCCTAGGAAAGAGAAAAATGGATAAAGAAGTTGTGGTCCTCATGTACAATGGAATATCACTCAGCCATGAAATCCACGTCATAAGGCTAGTAGCAGCACGATGAGTGGATTTAGGTACGACGATTCTAAGTGAAATAAGTCACACAGAAAAAGACACTTATCCTAAGATATCACTTCTAGAGGGAATGTAAAAACCGCTACACTTGAACTGAATTGCAAAACAGAACAGAGTCCCACGTTTAGGAAACACACTATGGCTGCTGAACGGGAAAGGTGAGGTGGGGTGATGCATAAAACAAGGGTTTCAAATTAGCTCCGATACCGTTCCATAAACCCAATATGTAAGAGACAAGACCTATTCCTTTTTCAGTGAACTGGACTCAACACCCCCTATTCACCGCACAAGAATATATCTGACTAGTAAGAATCTTCAAACCTATGTATTGATATCTCTCTGTAAGTGAGTCAAGGGGGTGTAAAGCGGCATAAACACAGCCGTGAAAAGCAGCTAAACCCCATTATAAAAATAAATTACTTTTCAAAACCCGTGAAACAAAGACAGTGAAAGAGAGAGAAATTCTTACAAAATTCGTTCAGGGGCTGTGATGCAACCTGGATTGACCATATCTAGACCCACAGCTGATTGAGACATAAGGGTGGACACTCTTGGGGCTGAGAGGTTCGGTGAGGTTGGGTGAGCCAACGCAGACCCTTTCAAGTAATACTGCATGGTACCCATCCCATGGGTCCCAAATCTCCAGGTTCAAGGGCATCTTCCTACGTCGAAAACAGGCATGAGAAACCCAGAAGATGGTACACCGTGTGATCGGGAAAGGTTTCTAAAACGCACCTCATTTCTCATCTCCTTTGCTCGGGTTCGCCATTCCAGCCGATTTACTAGCCATCTCCCTCCTTGGAGAATCAGCACCTTTAACCTCCTGTTCCGTACAGGTTGCAATTTGTCCTGAGGATGAACGGGAAGAGGGGGAACCAATGAGAGACTAGCTCTAGGTGTTGGGACAGGCACAGGTCACTCTATTTTCCCATCAGGAAGAAGAATTAAGCACAAGCTCAGCCTGCCCCCCAGAACCAGAAGAGGGCCTGAAGCAATCCTGCGCTTTTGCGGCCAGCTCCCAAAAAAGCGAGTTGAAAAATGGAGCTCAGGGGCACTGCAATTCACAAACCTGCAGAGTTTTAAATGATACCTCTCGTCCACAAATATATTAAGGGAAGGCAACGAAGAGGCTTTGAAAGCAAGGCAGAATTGCAGGAAACAGATTTCAGGAGGTAGATTCGAATCGCCTTGAAAGCACATGAAAAGCGGCAAAACGTGGACAATGATGCCCTTGGCCAAAAAGGGCGTATGCGTTTTTTCCTGAATATATTCAGGAAAAAACGCATACGCCCTTTTTGGCCAACCAAGCAACCTGGAAAGGCCAATCAGCGCTCCAAAGAAGTCTCGCTTCCCAGCGGGCAAAAGGGCCATGCGGAAAAAAGTGTCCAAACCAGAAATGCAGGACCGGCCATGGAGAAATGGGAGCCTTGCTACGCTGATGGGTGGGATGTAAATTGCCAACAGCCACTCTGGAGAAGTGTACGGTGTGTTCTGAAACATCTAAAAAACACAGCTTGGAGAGCATAGGGCACTTCCACTCATGGGCGTATAAATTGGGAAAACTAAAAATCAGCAAGACACAGGCACCCCAAAGTTTAGGGCTGCTCTGTGGACAAGAACCCCCACTTCATTACACCTTAAATATCCTAGGAAAGAGAAAAATGGATAAAGAAGTTGTGGTCCTCATGTACAATGGAATATCACTCAGCCATGAAATCCACGTCATAAGGCTAGTAGCAGCACGATGAGTGGATTTAGGTACGACGATTCTAAGTGAAATAAGTCACACAGAAAAAGACACTTATCCTAAGATATCACTTCTAGAGGGAATGTAAAAACCGCTACACTTGAACTGAATTGCAAAACAGAACAGAGTCCCACGTTTAGGAAACACACTATGGCTGCTGAACGGGAAAGGTGAGGTGGGGTGATGCATAAAACAAGGGTTTCAAATTAGCTCCGATACCGTTCCATAAACCCAATATGTAAGAGACAAGACCTATTCCTTTTTCAGTGAACTGGACTCAACACCCCCTATTCACCGCACAAGAATATATCTGACTAGTAAGAATCTTCAAACCTATGTATTGATATCTCTCTGTAAGTGAGTCAAGGGGGTGTAAAGCGGCATAAACACAGCCGTGAAAAGCAGCTAAACCCCATTATAAAAATAAATTACTTTTCAAAACCCGTGAAACAAAGACAGTGAAAGAGAGAGAAATTCTTACAAAATTCGTTCAGGGGCTGTGATGCAACCTGGATTGACCATATCTAGACCCACAGCTGATTGAGACATAAGGGTGGACACTCTTGGGGCTGAGAGGTTCGGTGAGGTTGGGTGAGCCAACGCAGACCCTTTCAAGTAATACTGCATGGAACCCATCCCATGGGTCCCAAATCTCCAGGTTCAAGGGCATCTTCCTACGTCGAAAACAGGCATGAGAAACCCAGAAGATGGTACACCGTGTGATCGGGAAAGGTTTCTAAAACGCACCTCATTTCTCATCTCCTTTGCTCGGGTTCGCCATTCCAGCCGATTTACTAGCCATCTCCCTCCTTGGAGAATCAGCACCTTTAACCTCCTGTTCCGTACTGGTTGCAATTTGTCCTGAGGATGAACGGGAAGAGGGGGAACCAATGAGAGACTAGCTCTAGGTGTTGGGACAGGCACAGGTCACTCTATTTTCCCATCAGGAAGAAGAATTAAGCACAAGCTCAGCCTGCCCCCCAGAACCAGAAGAGGGCCTGAAGCAATCCTGCGCTTTTGCGGCCAGCTCCCAAAAAAGCGAGTTGAAAAATGGAGCTCAGGGGCACTGCAATTCACAAACCTGCAGAGTTTTAAATGATACCTCTCGTCCACAAATATATTAAGGGAAGGCAACGAAGAGGCTTTGAAAGCAAGGCAGAATTGCAGGAAACAGATTTCAGGAGGTAGATTCGAATCGCCTTGAAAGCACATGAAAAGCGGCAAAACGTGGACAATGATGCCCTTGGCCAAAAAGGGCGTATGCGTTTTTTCCTGAATATATTCAGGAAAAAACGCATACGCCCTTTTTGGCCAACCAAGCAACCTGGAAAGGCCAATCAGCGCTCCAAAGAAGTCTCGCTTCCCAGCGGGCAAAAGGGCCATGCGGTTAAAAGTGTCCAAACCAGAAATGCAGGACCGGCCATGGAGAAATGGGAGCCTTGCTACGCTGATGGGTGGGATGTAAATTGCCAACAGCCACTCTGGAGAAGTGTACGGTGTGTTCTGAAACATCTAAAAAACACAGCTTGGAGAGCATAGGGCACTTCCACTCATGGGCGTATAAATTGGGAAAACTAAAAATCAGCAAGACACAGGCACCCCAAAGTTTAGGGCTGCTCTGTGGACAAGAACCCCCACTTCATTACACCTTAAATATCCTAGGAAAGAGAAAAATGGATAAAGAAGTTGTGGTCCTCATGTACAATGGAATATCACTCAGCCATGAAATCCACGTCATAAGGCTAGTAGCAGCACGATGAGTGGATTTAGGTACGACGATTCTAAGTGAAATAAGTCACACAGAAAAAGACACTTATCCTAAGATATCACTTCTAGAGGGAATGTAAAAACCGCTACACTTGAACTGAATTGCAAAACAGAACAGAGTCCCACGTTTAGGAAACACACTATGGCTGCTGAACGGGAAAGGTGAGGTGGGGTGATGCATAAAACAAGGGTTTCAAATTAGCTCCGATACCGTTCCATAAACCCAATATGTAAGAGACAAGACCTATTCCTTTTTCAGTGAACTGGACTCAACACCCCCTATTCACCGCACAAGAATATATCTGACTAGTAAGAATCTTCAAACCTATGTATTGATATCTCTCTGTAAGTGAGTCAAGGGGGTGTAAAGCGGCATAAACACAGCCGTGAAAAGCAGCTAAACCCCATTATAAAAATAAATTACTTTTCAAAACCCGTGAAACAAAGACAGTGAAAGAGAGAGAAATTCTTACAAAATTCGTTCAGGGGCTGTGATGCAACCTGGATTGACCATATCTAGACCCACAGCTGATTGAGACATAAGGGTGGACACTCTTGGGGCTGAGAGGTTCGGTGAGGTTGGGTGAGCCAACGCAGACCCTTTCAAGTAATACTGCATGGTACCCATCCCATGGGTCCCAAATCTCCAGGTTCAAGGGCATCTTCCTACGTCGAAAACAGGCATGAGAAACCCAGAAGATGGTACACCGTGTGATCGGGAAAGGTTTCTAAAACGCACCTCATTTCTCATCTCCTTTGCTCGGGTTCGCCATTCCAGCCGATTTACTAGCCATCTCCCTCCTTGGAGAATCAGCACCTTTAACCTCCTGTTCCGTACAGGTTGCAATTTGTCCTGAGGATGAACGGGAAGAGGGGGAACCAATGAGAGACTAGCTCTAGGTGTTGGGACAGGCACAGGTCACTCTATTTTCCCATCAGGAAGAAGAATTAAGCACAAGCTCAGCCTGCCCCCCAGAACCAGAAGAGGGCCTGAAGCAATCCTGCGCTTTTGCGGCCAGCTCCCAAAAAAGCGAGTTGAAAAATGGAGCTCAGGGGCACTGCAATTCACAAACCTGCAGAGTTTTAAATGATACCTCTCGTCCACAAATATATTAAGGGAAGGCAACGAAGAGGCTTTGAAAGCAAGGCAGAATTGCAAGAAACAGATTTCAGGAGGTAGATTCGAATCGCCTTGAAAGCACATGAAAAGCGGCAAAACGTGGACAATGATGCCCTTGGCCAAAAAGGGCGTATGCGTTTTTTCCTGAATATATTCAGGAAAAAACGCATACGCCCTTTTTGGCCAACCAAGCAACCTGGAAAGGCCAATCAGCGCTCCAAAGAAGTCTCGCTTCCCAGCGGGCAAAAGGGCCATGCGGTTAAAAGTGTCCAAACCAGAAATGCAGGACCGGCCATGGAGAAATGGGAGCCTTGCTACGCTGATGGGTGGGATGTAAATTGCCAACAGCCACTCTGGAGAAGTGTACGGTGTGTTCTGAAACATCTAAAAAACACAGCTTGGAGAGCATAGGGCACTTCCACTCATGGGCGTATAAATTGGGAAAACTAAAAATCAGCAAGACACAGGCACCCCAAAGTTTAGGGCTGCTCTGTGGACAAGAACCCCCACTTCATTACACCTTAAATATCCTAGGAAAGAGAAAAATGGATAAAGAAGTTGTGGTCCTCATGTACAATGGAATATCACTCAGCCATGAAATCCACGTCATAAGGCTAGTAGCAGCACGATGAGTGGATTTAGGTACGACGATTCTAAGTGAAATAAGTCACACAGAAAAAGACACTTATCCTAAGATATCACTTCTAGAGGGAATGTAAAAACCGCTACACTTGAACTGAATTGCAAAACAGAACAGAGTCCCACGTTTAGGAAACACACTATGGCTGCTGAACGGGAAAGGTGAGGTGGGGTGATGCATAAAACAAGGGTTTCAAATTAGCTCCGATACCGTTCCATAAACCCAATATGTAAGAGACAAGACCTATTCCTTTTTCAGTGAACTGGACTCAACACCCCCTATTCACCGCACAAGAATATATCTGACTAGTAAGAATCTTCAAACCTATGTATTGATATCTCTCTGTAAGTGAGTCAAGGGGGTGTAAAGCGGCATAAACACAGCCGTGAAAAGCAGCTAAACCCCATTATAAAAATAAATTACTTTTCAAAACCCGTGAAACAAAGACAGTGAAAGAGAGAGAAATTCTTACAAAATTCGTTCAGGGGCTGTGATGCAACCTGGATTGACCATATCTAGACCCACAGCTGATTGAGACATAAGGGTGGACACTCTTGGGGCTGAGAGGTTCGGTGAGGTTGGGTGAGCCAACGCAGACCCTTTCAAGTAATACTGCATGGAACCCATCCCATGGGTCCCAAATCTCCAGGTTCAAGGGCATCTTCCTACGTCGAAAACAGGCATGAGAAACCCAGAAGATGGTACACCGTGTGATCGGGAAAGGTTTCTAAAACGCACCTCATTTCTCATCTCCTTTGCTCGGGTTCGCCATTCCAGCCGATTTACTAGCCATCTCCCTCCTTGGAGAATCAGCACCTTTAACCTCCTGTTCCGTACAGGTTGCAATTTGTCCTGAGGATGAACGGGAAGAGGGGGAACCAATGAGAGACTAGCTCTAGGTGTTGGGACAGGCACAGGTCACTCTATTTTCCCATCAGGAAGAAGAATTAAGCACAAGCTCAGCCTGCCCCCCAGAACCAGAAGAGGGCCTGAAGCAATCCTGCGCTTTTGCGGCCAGCTCCCAAAAAAGCGAGTTGAAAAATGGAGCTCAGGGGCACTGCAATTCACAAACCTGCAGAGTTTTAAATGATACCTCTCGTCCACAAATATATTAAGGGAAGGCAACGAAGAGGCTTTGAAAGCAAGGCAGAATTGCAGGAAACAGATTTCAGGAGGTAGATTCGAATCGCCTTGAAAGCACATGAAAAGCGGCAAAACGTGGACAATGATGCCCTTGGCCAAAAAGGGCGTATGCGTTTTTTCCTGAATATATTCAGGAAAAAACGCATACGCCCTTTTTGGCCAACCAAGCAACCTGGAAAGGCCAATCAGCGCTCCAAAGAAGTCTCGCTTCCCAGCGGGCAAAAGGGCCATGCGGTTAAAAGTGTCCAAACCAGAAATGCAGGACCGGCCATGGAGAAATGGGAGCCTTGCTACGCTGATGGGTGGGATGTAAATTGCCAACAGCCACTCTGGAGAAGTGTACGGTGTGTTCTGAAACATCTAAAAAACACAGCTTGGAGAGCATAGGGCACTTCCACTCATGGGCGTATAAATTGGGAAAACTAAAAATCAGCAAGACACAGGCACCCCAAAGTTTAGGGCTGCTCTGTGGACAAGAACCCCCACTTCATTACACCTTAAATATCCTAGGAAAGAGAAAAATGGATAAAGAAGTTGTGGTCCTCATGTACAATGGAATATCACTCAGCCATGAAATCCACGTCATAAGGCTAGTAGCAGCACGATGAGTGGATTTAGGTACGACGATTCTAAGTGAAATAAGTCACACAGAAAAAGACACTTATCCTAAGATATCACTTCTAGAGGGAATGTAAAAACCGCTACACTTGAACTGAATTGCAAAACAGAACAGAGTCCCACGTTTAGGAAACACACTATGGCTGCTGAACGGGAAAGGTGAGGTGGGGTGATGCATAAAACAAGGGTTTCAAATTAGCTCCGATACCGTTCCATAAACCCAATATGTAAGAGACAAGACCTATTCCTTTTTCAGTGAACTGGACTCAACACCCCCTATTCACCGCACAAGAATATATCTGACTAGTAAGAATCTTCAAACCTATGTATTGATATCTCTCTGTAAGTGAGTCAAGGGGGTGTAAAGCGGCATAAACACAGCCGTGAAAAGCAGCTAAACCCCATTATAAAAATAAATTACTTTTCAAAACCCGTGAAACAAAGACAGTGAAAGAGAGAGAAATTCTTACAAAATTCGTTCAGGGGCTGTGATGCAACCTGGATTGACCATATCTAGACCCACAGCTGATTGAGACATAAGGGTGGACACTCTTGGGGCTGAGAGGTTCGGTGAGGTTGGGTGAGCCAACGCAGACCCTTTCAAGTAATACTGCATGGAACCCATCCCATGGGTCCCAAATCTCCAGGTTCAAGGGCATCTTCCTACGTCGAAAACAGGCATGAGAAACCCAGAAGATGGTACACCGTGTGATCGGGAAAGGTTTCTAAAACGCACCTCATTTCTCATCTCCTTTGCTCGGGTTCGCCATTCCAGCCGATTTACTAGCCATCTCCCTCCTTGGAGAATCAGCACCTTTAACCTCCTGTTCCGTACAGGTTGCAATTTGTCCTGAGGATGAACGGGAAGAGGGGGAACCAATGAGAGACTAGCTCTAGGTGTTGGGACAGGCACAGGTCACTCTATTTTCCCATCAGGAAGAAGAATTAAGCACAAGCTCAGCCTGCCCCCCAGAACCAGAAGAGGGCCTGAAGCAATCCTGCGCTTTTGCGGCCAGCTCCCAAAAAAGCGAGTTGAAAAAATGGAGCTCAGGGGCACTGCAATTCACAAACCTGCAGAGTTTTAAATGATACCTCTCGTCCACAAATATATTAAGGGAAGGCAACGAAGAGGCTTTGAAAGCAAGGCAGAATTGCAGGAAACAGATTTCAGGAGGTAGATTCGAATCGCCTTGAAAGCACATGAAAAGCGGCAAAACGTGGACAATGATGCCCTTGGCCAAAAAGGGCGTATGCGTTTTTTCCTGAATATATTCAGGAAAAAACGCATACGCCCTTTTTGGCCAACCAAGCAACCTGGAAAGGCCAATCAGCGCTCCAAAGAAGTCTCGCTTCCCAGCGGGCAAAAGGGCCATGCGGAAAAAAGTGTCCAAACCAGAAATGCAGGACCGGCCATGGAGAAATGGGAGCCTTGCTACGCTGATGGGTGGGATGTAAATTGCCAACAGCCACTCTGGAGAAGTGTACGGTGTGTTCTGAAACATCTAAAAAACACAGCTTGGAGAGCATAGGGCACTTCCACTCATGGGCGTATAAATTGGGAAAACTAAAAATCAGCAAGACACAGGCACCCCAAAGTTTAGGGCTGCTCTGTGGACAAGAACCCCCACTTCATTACACCTTAAATATCCTAGGAAAGAGAAAAATGGATAAAGAAATTGTGGTCCTCATGTACAATGGAATATCACTCAGCCATGAAATCCACGTCATAAGGCTAGTAGCAGCACGATGAGTGGATTTAGGTACGACGATTCTAAGTGAAATAAGTCACACAGAAAAAGACACTTATCCTAAGATATCACTTCTAGAGGGAATGTAAAAACCGCTACACTTGAACTGAATTGCAAAACAGAACAGAGTCCCACGTTTAGGAAACACACTATGGCTGCTGAACGGGAAAGGTGAGGTGGGGTGATGCATAAAACAAGGGTTTCAAATTAGCTCCGATACCGTTCCATAAACCCAATATGTAAGAGACAAGACCTATTCCTTTTTCAGTGAACTGGACTCAACATCCCCTATTCACCGCACAAGAATATATCTGACTAGTAAGAATCTTCAAACCTATGTATTGATATCTCTCTGTAAGTGAGTCAAGGGGGTGTAAAGCGGCATAAACACAGCCGTGAAAAGCAGCTAAACCCCATTATAAAAATAAATTACTTTTCAAAACCCGTGAAACAAAGACAGTGAAAGAGAGAGAAATTCTTACAAAATTCGTTCAGGGGCTGTGATGCAACCTGGATTGACCATATCTAGACCCACAGCTGATTGAGACATAAGGGTGGACACTCTTGGGGCTGAGAGGTTCGGTGAGGTTGGGTGAGCCAACGCAGACCCTTTCAAGTAATACTGCATGGTACCCATCCCATGGGTCCCAAATCTCCAGGTTCAAGGGCATCTTCCTACGTCGAAAACAGGCATGAGAAACCCAGAAGATGGTACACCGTGTGATCGGGAAAGGTTTCTAAAACGCACCTCATTTCTCATCTCCTTTGCTCGGGTTCGCCATTCCAGCCGATTTACTAGCCATCTCCCTCCTTGGAGAATCAGCACCTTTAACCTCCTGTTCCGTACAGGTTGCAATTTGTCCTGAGGATGAACGGGAAGAGGGGGAACCAATGAGAGACTAGCTCTAGGTGTTGGGACAGGCACAGGTCACTCTATTTTCCCATCAGGAAGAAGAATTAAGCACAAGCTCAGCCTGCCCCCCAGAACCAGAAGAGGGCCTGAAGCAATCCTGCGCTTTTGCGGCCAGCTCCCAAAAAAGCGAGTTGAAAAATGGAGCTCAGGGGCACTGCAATTCACAAACCTGCAGAGTTTTAAATGATACCTCTCGTCCACAAATATATTAAGGGAAGGCAACGAAGAGGCTTTGAAAGCAAGGCAGAATTGCAGGAAACAGATTTCAGGAGGTAGATTCGAATCGCCTTGAAAGCACATGAAAAGCGGCAAAACGTGGACAATGATGCCCTTGGCCAAAAAGGGCGTATGCGTTTTTTCCTGAATATATTCAGGAAAAAACGCATACGCCCTTTTTGGCCAACCAAGCAACCTGGAAAGGCCAATCAGCGCTCCAAAGAAGTCTCGCTTCCCAGCGGGCAAAAGGGCCATGCGGAAAAAAGTGTCCAAACCAGAAATGCAGGACCGGCCATGGAGAAATGGGAGCCTTGCTACGCTGATGGGTGGGATGTAAATTGCCAACAGCCACTCTGGAGAAGTGTACGGTGTGTTCTGAAACATCTAAAAAACACAGCTTGGAGAGCATAGGGCACTTCCACTCATGGGCGTATAAATTGGGAAAACTAAAAATCAGCAAGACACAGGCACCCCAAAGTTTAGGGCTGCTCTGTGGACAAGAACCCCCACTTCATTACACCTTAAATATCCTAGGAAAGAGAAAAATGGATAAAGAAGTTGTGGTCCTCATGTACAATGGAATATCACTCAGCCATGAAATCCACGTCATAAGGCTAGTAGCAGCACGATGAGTGGATTTAGGTACGACGATTCTAAGTGAAATAAGTCACACAGAAAAAGACACTTATCCTAAGATATCACTTCTAGAGGGAATGTAAAAACCGCTACACTTGAACTGAAGTGCAAAACAGAACAGAGTCCCACGTTTAGGAAACACACTATGGCTGCTGAACGGGAAAGGTGAGGTGGGGTGATGCATAAAACAAGGGTTTCAAATTAGCTCCGATACCGTTCCATAAACCCAATATGTAAGAGACAAGACCTATTCCTTTTTCAGTGAACTGGACTCAACACCCCCTATTCACCGCACAAGAATATATCTGACTAGTAAGAATCTTCAAACCTATGTATTGATATCTCTCTGTAAGTGAGTCAAGGGGGTGTAAAGCGGCATAAACACAGCCGTGAAAAGCAGCTAAACCCCATTATAAAAATAAATTACTTTTCAAAACCCGTGAAACAAAGACAGTGAAAGAGAGAGAAATTCTTACAAAATTCGTTCAGGGGCTGTGATGCAACCTGGATTGACCATATCTAGACCCACAGCTGATTGAGACATAAGGGTGGACACTCTTGGGGCTGAGAGGTTCGGTGAGGTTGGGTGAGCCAACGCAGACCCTTTCAAGTAATACTGCATGGTACCCATCCCATGGGTCCCAAATCTCCAGGTTCAAGGGCATCTTCCTACGTCGAAAACAGGCATGAGAAACCCAGAAGATGGTACACCGTGTGATCGGGAAAGGTTTCTAAAACGCACCTCATTTCTCATCTCCTTTGCTCGGGTTCGCCATTCCAGCCGATTTACTAGCCATCTCCCTCCTTGGAGAATCAGCACCTTTAACCTCCTGTTCCGTACAGGTTGCAATTTGTCCTGAGGATGAAGGGGAAGAGGGGGAACCAATGAGAGACTAGCTCTAGGTGTTGGGACAGGCACAGGTCACTCTATTTTCCCATCAGGAAGAAGAATTAAGCACAAGCTCAGCCTGCCCCCCAGAACCAGAAGAGGGCCTGAAGCAATCCTGCGCTTTTGCGGCCAGCTCCCAAAAAAGCGAGTTGAAAAATGGAGCTCAGGGGCACTGCAATTCACAAACCTGCAGAGTTTTAAATGATACCTCTCGTCCACAAATATATTAAGGGAAGGCAACGAAGAGGCTTTGAAAGCAAGGCAGAATTGCAGGAAACAGATTTCAGGAGGTAGATTCGAATCGCCTTGAAAGCACATGAAAAGCGGCAAAACGTGGACAATGATGCCCTTGGCCAAAAAGGGCGTATGCGTTTTTTCCTGAATATATTCAGGAAAAAACGCATACGCCCTTTTTGGCCAACCAAGCAACCTGGAAAGGCCAATCAGCGCTCCAAAGAAGTCTCGCTTCCCAGCGGGCAAAAGGGCCATGCGGAAAAAAGTGTCCAAACCAGAAATGCAGGACCGGCCATGGAGAAATGGGAGCCTTGCTACGCTGATGGGTGGGATGTAAATTGCCAACAGCCACTCCGGAGAAGTGTACGGTGTGTTCTGAAACATCTAAAAAACACAGCTTGGAGAGCATAGGGCACTTCCACTCATGGCCGTATAAATTGGGAAAACTAAAAATCAGCAAGACACAGGCACCCCAAAGTTTAGGGCTGCTCTGTGGACAAGAACCCCCACTTCATTACACCTTAAATATCCTAGGAAAGAGAAAAATGGATAAAGAAGTTGTGGTCCTCATGTACAATGGAATATCACTCAGCCATGAAATCAACGTCATAAGGCTAGTAGCAGCACGATGAGTGGATTTAGGTACGACGATTCTAAGTGAAATAAGTCACACAGAAAAAGACACTTATCATAAGATATCACTTCTAGAGGGAATGTAAAAACCGCTACACTTGAACTGAATTGCAAAACAGAACAGAGTCCCACGTTTAGGAAACACACTATGGCTGCTGAACGGGAAAGGTGAGGTGGGGTGATGCATAAAACAAGGGTTTCAAATTAGCTCCGATACCGTTCCATAAACCCAATATGTAAGAGACAAGACCTATTCCTTTTTCAGTGAACTGGACTCAACACCCCCTATTCACCGCACAAGAATATATCTGACTAGGAAGAATCTTCAAACCTATGTATTGATATCTCTCTGTAAGTGAGTCAAGGGGGTGTAAAGCGGCATAAACAGAGCCGTGAAAAGCAGCTAAACCCCATTATAAAAATAAATTACTTTTCAAAACCCGTGAAACAAAGACAGTGAAAGAGAGAGAAATTCTTACAAAATTCGTTCAGGGGCTGTGATGCAACCTGGATTGACCATATCTAGACCCACAGCTGATTGAGACATAAGGGTGGACACTCTTGGGGCTGAGAGGTTCGGTGAGGTTGGGTGAGCCAACGCAGACCCTTTCAAGTAATACTGCATGGTACCCATCCCATGGGTCCCAAATCTCCAGGTTCAAGGGCATCTTCCTACGTCGAAAACAGGCATGAGAAACCCAGAAGATGGTACACGGTGTGATCGGGAAAGGTTTCTAAAACGCACCTCATTTCTCATCTCCTTTGCTCGGGTTCGCCATTCCAGCCGATTTACTAGCCATCTCCCTCCTTGGAGAATCAGCACCTTTAACCTCCTGTTCCGTACAGGTTGCAATTTGTCCTGAGGATGAACGGGAAGAGGGGGAACCAATGAGAGACTAGCTCTAGGTGTTGGGACAGGCACAGGTCACTCTATTTTCCCATCAGGAAGAAGAATTAAGCACAAGCTCAGCCTGCCCCCCAGAACCAGAAGAGGGCCTGAAGCAATCCTGCGCTTTTGCGGCCAGCTCCCAAAAAAGCGAGTTGAAAAATGGAGCTCAGGGGCACTGCAATTCACAAACCTGCAGAGTTTTAAATGATACCTCTCGTCCACAAATATATTAAGGGAAGGCAACGAAGAGGCTTTGAAAGCAAGGCAGAATTGCAGGAAACAGATTTCAGGAGGTAGATTCGAATCGCCTTGAAAGCACATGAAAAGCGGCAAAACGTGGACAATGATGCCCTTGGCCAAAAAGGGCGTATGCGTTTTTTCCTGAATATATTCAGGAAAAAACGCATACGCCCTTTTTGGCCAACCAAGCAACCTGGAAAGGCCAATCAGCGCTCCAAAGAAGTCTCGCTTCCCAGCGGGCAAAAGGGCCATGCGGAAAAAAGTGTCCAAACCAGAAATGCAGGACCGGCCATGGAGAAATGGGAGCCTTGCTACGCTGATGGGTGGGATGTAAATTGCCAACAGCCACTCCGGAGAAGTGTACGGTGTGTTCTGAAACATCTAAAAAACACAGCTTGGAGAGCATAGGGCACTTCCACTCATGGCCGTATAAATTGGGAAAACTAAAAATCAGCAAGACACAGGCACCCCAAAGTTTAGGGCTGCTCTGTGGACAAGAACCCCCACTTCATTACACCTTAAATATCCTAGGAAAGAGAAAAATGGATAAAGAAGTTGTGGTCCTCATGTACAATGGAATATCACTCAGCCATGAAATCCACGTCATAAGGCTAGTAGCAGCACGATGAGTGGATTTAGGTACGACGATTCTAAGTGAAATAAGTCACACAGAAAAAGACACTTATCCTAAGATATCACTTCTAGAGGGAATGTAAAAACCGCTACACTTGAACTGAATTGCAAAACAGAACAGAGTCCCACGTTTAGGAAACACACTATGGCTGCTGAACGGGAAAGGTGAGGTGGGGTGATGCATAAAACAAGGGTTTCAAATTAGCTCCGATACCGTTCCATAAACCCAATATGTAAGAGACAAGACCTATTCCTTTTTCAGTGAACTGGACTCAACACCCCCTATTCACCGCACAAGAATATATCTGACTAGGAAGAATCTTCAAACCTATGTATTGATATCTCTCTGTAAGGGAGTCAAGGGGGTGTAAAGCGGCATAAACACAGCCGTGAAAAGCAGCTAAACCCCATTATAAAAATAAATTACTTTTCAAAACCCGTGAAACAAAGACAGTGAAAGAGAGAGAAATTCTTACAAAATTCGTTCAGGGGCTGTGATGCAACCTGGATTGACCATATCTAGACCCACAGCTGATTGAGACATAAGGGTGGACACTCTTGGGGCTGAGAGGTTCGGTGAGGTTGGGTGAGCCAACGCAGACCCTTTCAAGTAATACTGCATGGTACCCATCCCATGGGTCCCAAATCTCCAGGTTCAAGGGCATCTTCCTACGTCGAAAACAGGCATGAGAAACCCAGAAGATGGTACACGGTGTGATCGGGAAAGGTTTCTAAAACGCACCTCATTTCTCATCTCCTTTGCTCGGGTTCGCCATTCCAGCCGATTTACTAGCCATCTCCCTCCTTGGAGAATCAGCACCTTTAACCTCCTGTTCCGTACAGGTTGCAATTTGTCCTGAGGATGAAGGGGAAGAGGGGGAACCAATGAGAGACTAGCTCTAGGTGTTGGGACAGGCACAGGTCACTCTATTTTCCCATCAGGAAGAAGAATTAAGCACAAGCTCAGCCTGCCCCCCAGAACCAGAAGAGGGCCTGAAGCAATCCTGCGCTTTTGCGGCCAGCTCCCAAAAAAGCGAGTTGAAAAATGGAGCTCAGGGGCACTGCAATTCACAAACCTGCAGAGTTTTAAATGATACCTCTCGTCCACAAATATATTAAGGGAAGGCAACGAAGAGGCTTTGAAAGCAAGGCAGAATTGCAGGAAACAGATTTCAGGAGGTAGATTCGAATCGCCTTGAAAGCACATGAAAAGCGGCAAAACGTGGACAATGATGCCCTTGGCCAAAAAGGGCGTATGCGTTTTTTCCTGAATATATTCAGGAAAAAACGCATACGCCCTTTTTGGCCAACCAAGCAACCTGGAAAGGCCAATCAGCGCTCCAAAGAAGTCTCGCTTCCCAGCGGGCAAAAGGGCCATGCGGAAAAAAGTGTCCAAACCAGAAATGCAGGACCGGCCATGGAGAAATGGGAGCCTTGCTACGCTGATGGGTGGGATGTAAATTGCCAACAGCCACTCCGGAGAAGTGTACGGTGTGTTCTGAAACATCTAAAAAACACAGCTTGGAGAGCATAGGGCACTTCCACTCATGGCCGTATAAATTGGGAAAACTAAAAATCAGCAAGACACAGGCACCCCAAAGTTTAGGGCTGCTCTGTGGACAAGAACCCCCACTTCATTACACCTTAAATATCCTAGGAAAGAGAAAAATGGATAAAGAAGTTGTGGTCCTCATGTACAATGGAATATCACTCAGCCATGAAATCAACGTCATAAGGCTAGTAGCAGCACGATGAGTGGATTTAGGTACGACGATTCTAAGTGAAATAAGTCACACAGAAAAAGACACTTATCATAAGATATCACTTCTAGAGGGAATGTAAAAACCGCTACACTTGAACTGAATTGCAAAACAGAACAGAGTCCCACGTTTAGGAAACACACTATGGCTGCTGAACGGGAAAGGTGAGGTGGGGTGATGCATAAAACAAGGGTTTCAAATTAGCTCCGATACCGTTCCATAAACCCAATATGTAAGAGACAAGACCTATTCCTTTTTCAGTGAACTGGACTCAACACCCCCTATTCACCGCACAAGAATATATCTGACTAGGAAGAATCTTCAAACCTATGTATTGATATCTCTCCGTAAGTGAGTCAAGGGGGTGTAAAGCGGCATAAACACAGCCGTGAAAAGCAGCTAAACCCCATTATAAAAATAAATTACTTTTCAAAACCCGTGAAACAAAGACAGTGAAAGAGAGAGAAATTCTTACAAAATTCGTTCAGGGGCTGTGATGCAACCTGGATTGACCATATCTAGACCCACAGCTGATTGAGACATAAGGGTGGACACTCTTGGGGCTGAGAGGTTCGGTGTGGTTGGGTGAGCCAACGCAGACCCTTTCAAGTAATACTGCATGGTACCCATCCCATGGGTCCCAAATCTCCAGGTTCAAGGGCATCTTCCTACGTCGAAAACAGGCATGAGAAACCCAGAAGATGGTACACGGTGTGATCGGGAAAGGTTTCTAAAACGCACCTCATTTCTCATCTCCTTTGCTCGGGTTCGCCATTCCAGCCGATTTACTAGCCATCTCCCTCCTTGGAGAATCAGCACCTTTAACCTCCTGTTCCGTACAGGTTGCAATTTGTCCTGAGGATGAAGGGGAAGAGGGGGAACCAATGAGAGACTAGCTCTAGGTGTTGGGACAGGCACAGGTCACTCTATTTTCCCATCAGGAAGAAGAATTAAGCACAAGCTCAGCCTGCCCCCCAGAACCAGAAGAGGGCCTGAAGCAATCCTGCGCTTTTGCGGCCAGCTCCCAAAAAAGCGAGTTGAAAAATGGAGCTCAGGGGCACTGCAATTCACAAACCTGCAGAGTTTTATTTATTTATTATTTTTGGCTGTGTTGGGTCTTCAGTTCGTGCCAGGGCTTTCTCTGGTTACGGCAAGTGGGGGCCACTCTTCATCGCGGTGCGGGGACCGCTCTTCATCGCGGTGCGCGGGCCTTTCACTATCGCGGCCCCTCCCTTTTGCGGGGCACAGGCTCCAGACGCGCAGGCTCAGTAGCTGTGGCTCACGGGCCCAGCTGCTCCGTGGCACGCGGGATCTTCCCAGACCAGGGCTCGAACCCGTGTCCCCTGCATTAGCAGGCAGATTCTCAACCACTGCGCCACCAGGGAAGCCCTGCAGAGTTTTAAATGATACCTCTCGTCCACAAATATATTAAGGGAAGGCAACGAAGAGGCTTTGAAAGCAAGGCAGAATTGCAGGAAACAGATTTCAGGAGGTAGATTCGAATCGCCTTGAAAGCACATGAAAAGCGGCAAAACGTGGACAATGATGCCCTTGGCCAAAAAGGGCGTATGCGTTTTTTCCTGAATATATTCAGGAAAAAACGCATACGCCCTTTTTGGCCAACCAAGCAACCTGGAAAGGCCAATCAGCGCTCCAAAGAAGTCTCGCTTCCCAGCGGGCAAAAGGGCCATGCGGAAAAAAGTGTCCAAACCAGAAATGCAGGACCGGCCATGGAGAAATGGGAGCCTTGCTACGCTGATGGGTGGGATGTAAATTGCCAACAGCCACTCTGGAGAAGTGTACGGTGTGTTCTGAAACATCTAAAAACCACAGCTTGGAGAGCATAGGGCACTTCCACTCATGGCCGTATAAATTGGGAAAACTAAAAATCAGCAAGACACAGGCACCCCAAAGTTTAGGGCTGCTCTGTGGACAAGAACCCCCACTTCATTACACCTTAAATATCCTAGGAAAGAGAAAAATGGATAAAGAAGTTGTGGTCCTCATGTACAATGGAATATCACTCAGCCATGAAATCCACGTCATAAGGCTAGTAGCAGCACGATGAGTGGATTTAGGTACGACGATTCTAAGTGAAATAAGTCACACAGAAAAAGACACTTATCATAAGATATGACTTCTAGAGGGAATGTAAAAACCGCTACACTTGAACTGAATTGCAAAACAGAACAGAGTCCCACGTTTAGGAAACACACTATGGCTGCTGAACGGGAAAGGTGAGGTGGGGTGATGCATAAAACAAGGGTTTCAAATTAGCTCCGATACCGTTCCATAAACCCAATATGTAAGAGACAAGACCTATTCCTTTTTCAGTGAACTGGACTCAACACCCCCTATTCACCGCACAAGAATATATCTGACTAGTAAGAATCTTCAAACCTATGTATTGATATCTCTCTGTAAGTGAGTCAAGGGGGTGTAAAGCGGCATAAACACAGCCGTGAAAAGCAGCTAAACCCCATTATAAAAATAAATTACTTTTCAAAACCCGTGAAACAAAGACAGTGAAAGAGAGAGAAATTCTTACAAAATTCGTTCATGGGCTGTGATGCAACCTGGATTGACCATATCTAGACCCACAGCTGATTGAGACATAAGGGTGGACACTCTTGGGGCTGAGAGGTTCGGTGAGGTTGGGTGAGCCAACGCAGACCCTTTCAAGTAATACTGCATGGTACCCATCCCATGGGTCCCAAATCTCCAGGTTCAAGGGCATCTTCCTACGTCGAAAACAGGCATGAGAAACCCAGAAGATGGTACACCGTGTGATCGGGAAAGGTTTCTAAAACGCACCTCATTTCTCATCTCCTTTGCTCGGGTTCGCCATTCCAGCCGATTTACTAGCCATCTCCCTCCTTGGAGAATCAGCACCTTTAACCTCCTGTTCCGTACAGGTTGCAATTTGTCCTGAGGATGAAGGGGAAGAGGGGGAACCAATGAGAGACTAGCTCTAGGTTTTGGGACAGGCACAGGTCACTCTATTTTCCCATCAGGAAGAAGAATTAAGCACAAGCTCAGCCTGCCCCCCAGAACCAGAAGAGGGCCTGAAGCAATCCTGCGCTTTTGCGGCCAGCTCCCAAAAAAGCGAGTTGAAAAATGGAGCTCAGGGGCACTGCAATTCACAAACCTGCAGAGTTTTAAATGATACCTCTCGTCCACAAATATATTAAGGGAAGGCAACGAAGAGGCTTTGAAAGCAAGGCAGAATTGCAGGAAACAGATTTCAGGAGGTAGATTCGAATCGCCTTGAAAGCACATGAAAAGCGGCAAAACGTGGACAATGATGCCCTTGGCCAAAAAGGGCGTATGCGTTTTTTCCTGAATATATTCAGGAAAAAACGCATACGCCCTTTTTGGCCAACCAAGCAACCTGGAAAGGCCAATCAGCGCTCCAAAGAAGTCTCGCTTCCCAGCGGGCAAAAGGGCCATGCGGAAAAAAGTGTCCAAACCAGAAATGCAGGACCGGCCATGGAGAAATGGGAGCCTTGCTACGCTGATGGGTGGGATGTAAATTGCCAACAGCCACTCTGGAGAAGTGTACGGTGTGTTCTGAAACATCTAAAAAACACAGCTTGGAGAGCATAGGGCACTTCCACTCATGGCCGTATAAATTGGGAAAACTAAAAATCAGCAAGACACAGGCACCCCAAAGTTTAGGGCTGCTCTGTGGACAAGAACCCCCACTTCATTACACCTTAAATATCCTAGGAAAGAGAAAAATGGATAAAGAAGTTGTGGTCCTCATGTACAATGGAATATCACTCAGCCATGAAATCCACGTCATAAGGCTAGTAGCAGCACGATGAGTGGATTTAGGTACGACGATTCTAAGTGAAATAAGTCACACAGAAAAAGACACTTATCCTAAGATATCACTTCTAGAGGGAATGTAAAAACCGCTACACTTGAACTGAATTGCAAAACAGAACAGAGTCCCACGTTTAGGAAACACACTATGGCTGCTGAACGGGAAAGGTGAGGTGGGGTGATGCATAAAACAAGGGTTTCAAATTAGCTCCGATACCGTTCCATAAACCCAATATGTAAGAGACAAGACCTATTCCTTTTTCAGTGAACTGGACTCAACACCCCCTATTCACCGCACAAGAATATATCTGACTAGTAAGAATCTTCAAACCTATGTATTGATATCTCTCTGTAAGTGAGTCAAGGGGGTGTAAAGCGGCATAAACACAGCCGTGAAAAGCAGCTAAACCCCATTATAAAAATAAATTACTTTTCAAAACCCGTGAAACAAAGACAGTGAAAGAGAGAGAAATTCTTACAAAATTCGTTCAGGGGCTGTGATGCAACCTGGATTGACCATATCTAGACCCACAGCTGATTGAGACATAAGGGTGGACACTCTTGGGGCTGAGAGGTTCGGTGAGGTTGGGTGAGCCAACGCAGACCCTTTCAAGTAATACTGCATGGAACCCATCCCATGGGTCCCAAATCTCCAGGTTCAAAGGCATCTTCCTACGTCGAAAACAGGCATGAGAAACCCAGAAGATGGTACACGGTGTGATCGGGAAAGGTTTCTAAAACGCACCTCATTTCTCATCTCCTTTGCTCGGGTTCGCCATTCCAGCCGATTTACTAGCCATCTCCCTCCTTGGAGAATCAGCACCTTTAACCTCCTGTTCCGTACTGGTTGCAATTTGTCCTGAGGATGAACGGGAAGAGGGGGAACCAATGAGAGACTAGCTCTAGGTGTTGGGACAGGCACAGGTCACTCTATTTTCCCATCAGGAAGAAGAATTAAGCACAAGCTCAGCCTGCCCCCCAGAACCAGAAGAGGGCCTGAAGCAATCCTGCGCTTTTGCGGCCAGCTCCCAAAAAAGCGAGTTGAAAAATGGAGCTCAGGGGCACTGCAATTCACAAACCTGCAGAGTTTTAAATGATACCTCTCGTCCACAAATATATTAAGGGAAGGCAACGAAGAGGCTTTGAAAGCAAGGCAGAATTGCAGGAAACAGATTTCAGGAGGTAGATTCGAATCGCCTTGAAAGCACATGAAAAGCGGCAAAACGTGGACAATGATGCCCTTGGCCAAAAAGGGCGTATGCGTTTTTTCCTGAATATATTCAGGAAAAAACGCATACGCCCTTTTTGGCCAACCAAGCAACCTGGAAAGGCCAATCAGCGCTCCAAAGAAGTCTCGCTTCCCAGCGGGCAAAAGGGCCATGCGGAAAAAAGTGTCCAAACCAGAAATGCAGGACCGGCCATGGAGAAATGGGAGCCTTGCTACGCTGATGGGTGGGATGTAAATTGCCAACAGCCACTCTGGAGAAGTGTACGGTGTGTTCTGAAACATCTAAAAAACACAGCTTGGAGAGCATAGGGCACTTCCACTCATGGGCGTATAAATTGGGAAAACTAAAAATCAGCAAGACACAGGCACCCCAAAGTTTAGGGCTGCTCTGTGGACAAGAACCCCCACTTCATTACACCTTAAATATCCTAGGAAAGAGAAAAATGGATAAAGAAGTTGTGGTCCTCATGTACAATGGAATATCACTCAGCCATGAAATCCACGTCATAAGGCTAGTAGCAGCACGATGAGTGGATTTAGGTACGACGATTCTAAGTGAAATAAGTCACACAGAAAAAGACACTTATCATAAGATATGACTTCTAGAGGGAATGTAAAAACCGCTACACTTGAACTGAATTGCAAAACAGAACAGAGTCCCACGTTTAGGAAACACACTATGGCTGCTGAACGGGAAAGGTGAGGTGGGGTGATGCATAAAACAAGGGTTTCAAATTAGCTCCGATACCGTTCCATAAACCCAATATGTAAGAGACAAGACCTATTCCTTTTTCAGTGAACTGGACTCAACACCCCCTATTCACCGCACAAGAATATATCTGACTAGTAAGAATCTTCAAACCTATGTATTGATATCTCTCTGTAAGTGAGTCAAGGGGGTGTAAAGTGGCATAAACACAGCCGTGAAAAGCAGCTAAACCCCATTATAAAAATAAATTACTTTTCAAAACCCGTGAAACAAAGACAGTGAAAGAGAGAGAAATTCTTACAAAATTCGTTCAGGGGCTGTGATGCAACCTGGATTGACCATATCTAGACCCACAGCTGATTGAGACATAAGGGTGGACACTCTTGGGGCTGAGAGGTTCGGTGAGGTTGGGTGAGCCAACGCAGACCCTTTCAAGTAATACTGCATGGTACCCATCCCATGGGTCCCAAATCTCCAGGTTCAAGGGCATCTTCCTACGTCGAAAACAGGCATGAGAAACCCAGAAGATGGTACACCGTGTGATCGGGAAAGGTTTCTAAAACGCACCTCATTTCTCATCTCCTTTGCTCGGGTTCGCCATTCCAGCCGATTTACTAGCCATCTCCCTCCTTGGAGAATCAGCACCTTTAACCTCCTGTTCCGTACAGGTTGCAATTTGTCCTGAGGATGAAGGGGAAGAGGGGGAACCAATGAGAGACTAGCTCTAGGTGTTGGGACAGGCACAGGTCACTCTATTTTCCCATCAGGAAGAAGAATTAAGCACAAGCTCAGCCTGCCCCCCAGAACCAGAAGAGGGCCTGAAGCAATCCTGCGCTTTTGCGGCCAGCTCCCAAAAAAGCGAGTTGAAAAATGGAGCTCAGGGGCACTGCAATTCACAAACCTGCAGAGTTTTAAATGATACCTCTCGTCCACAAATATATTAAGGGAAGGCAACGAAGAGGCTTTGAAAGCAAGGCAGAATTGCAGGAAACAGATTTCAGGAGGTAGATTCGAATCGCCTTGAAAGCACATGAAAAGCGGCAAAACGTGGACAATGATGCCCTTGGCCAAAAAGGGCGTATGCGTTTTTTCCTGAATATATTCAGGAAAAAACGCATACGCCCTTTTTGGCCAACCAAGCAAACCTGGAAAGGCAAATCAGCGCTCCAAAGAAGTCTCGCTTCCCAGCGGGCAAAAAGGCCATGCGGAAAAAAGTGTCCAAACCAGAAATGCAGGACCGGCCATGGAGAAATGGGAGCCTTGCTACGCTGATGGGCGGGATGTAAACTGCCTACAGCCACTCTGGAGAAGTGTACGGTGTGTCCTGAAACATCTACAAAACACAGCTTGGAGAGCATAGGGCACTTCCACTCATGGGCGTATAAATTGGGAAAACTAAAAATCAGCAAGACACAGGCACCCCAAAGTTTAGGGCTGCTCTGTTGACAAGAACCCCCACTTCATTACACCTTAAATATCCTAGGAAAGAGAAAAATGGATAAAGAAGTTGTGGTCCTCATGTACAATGGAATATCACTCAGCCATGAAATCAACGTCATAAGGCTAGTAGCACCACGATGAGTGGATTTAGGTACGACGATTCTAAGTGAAATAAGTCACACAGAAAAAGACACTTATCATAAGATATCACTTAGAGTGGGAATGTAAAAACCGCTACAATTGAACTGAATTACAAAACGGAACAGAGTCACAGGTTTAGAAAACACACTATGGCTGCTGAACGGGAAAGGTGAGGTGGGGTGATGCATAAAACAAGGGTTTCAAATTAGCTCAGAAACCGTTCCATAAACCCAATATGTAAGAGACAAGACCTATTCCTTTTTCAGTGAACTGGACTCAACACCCCCTATTCACCGCACAAGAATATATCTGACTAGTAAGAATCTTCAAACCTATGTATTGATATCTCTCTGTAAGTGAGTCAAGGCGGTGTAAAGCGGCATAAACACAGCCGTGAAAAGCAGCTAAACCCCATTATAAAAATAAATTACTTTTCAAAACCCGTGAAACAAAGACAGTGAAAGAGAGAGAAATTCTTACAAAATTCGTTCAGGGGCTGTGATGCAACCTGGATTGACCATATCTAGACCCACAGCTGATTGAGACATAAGGGTGGACACTCTTGGGGCTGAGAGGTTCGGTGAGGTTGGGTGAGCCAACGCAGACCCTTTCAAGTAATACTGCATGGTACCCATCCCATGGGTCCCAAATCTCCAGGTTCAAGGGCATCTTCCTACGTCGAAAACAGGCATGAGAAACCCAGAAGATGGTACACCGTGTGATCGGGAAAGGTTTCTAAAACGCACCTCATTTCTCATCTCCTTTGCTCGGGTTCGCCATTCCAGCCGATTTACTAGCCATCTCCCTCCTTGGAGAATCAGCACCTTTAACCTCCTGTTCCGTACAGGTTGCAATTTGTCCTGAGGATGAACGGGAAGAGGGGGAACCAATGAGAGACTAGCTCTAGGTGTTGGGACAGGCACAGGTCACTCTATTTTCCCATCAGGAAGAAGAATTAAGCACAAGCTCAGCCTGCCCCCCAGAACCAGAAGAGGGCCTGAAGCAATCCTGCGCTTTTGCGGCCAGCTCCCAAAAAAGCGAGTTGAAAAATGGAGCTCAGGGGCACTGCAATTCCCAACCCTGCAGAGTTTTAAATGATACTTCTCGTCCACAAATATATTAAGGGAAGGCAACGAAGAGGCTTTGAAAGCAAGGCAGAATTGCAGGAAACAGATTTGAGGAGGTAGATTCGAATCGCCTTGAAAGCACATGAAAAGCGGCAAAACGTGGACAATGATGCCCTTGGCCAAGAAGGGCGTATGCGTTTTTTCCTGAATATATTCAGGAAAAAACGCATACGCCCGTTTTGGCCAACCAAGCAACCTGGAAAGGCAAATCAGCGCTCCAAAGTAGTCTGGCTTCCCAGCGGGCAAAGGGCCATGCGGAAAAAAGTGTCCAAAGCAGAAATGCAGGACCGGCCATGGAGAAATGGGAGCCTTGCTACGCTGATGGGTGGGATGTAAATTGCCAACAGCCACTCTGGAGAAGTGTACGGTGTGTTCTGAAACATCTAAAAAACACAGCTTGGAGAGCATAGGGCACTTCCACTCATGGGCGTATAAATTGGGAAAACTAAAAATCAGCAAGACACAGGCACCCCAAAGTTTAGGGCTGCTCTGTTGACAAGAACCCCCACTTCATTACACCTTAAATATCCTAGGAAAGAGAAAAATGGATAAAGAAGTTGTGGTCCTCATGTACAATGGAATATCACTCAGCCATGAAATCAAAGTCATAAGGCTAGTAGCAGCACGATGAGTGGATTTAGGTACGACGATTCTAAGTGAAATAAGTCACACAGAAAAAGACACTTATCTTAAGATATCACTTCTAGAGGGAATGTAAAAACCGCTACACTTGAACTGAATTGCAAAACAGAACAGAGTCACACGTTTAGGAAACACACTATGGCTGCTGAACGGGAAAGGTGAGGTGGGGTGATGCATAAAACAAGGGTTTCAAATTAGCTCAGATACCGTTCCATAAACCCAATATGTAAGAGACAAGACCTATTCCTTTTTCAGTGAACTGGACTCAACACCCCCTATTCACCGCACAAGAATATATCTGACTAGTAAGAATCTTCAAACCTATGTATTGATATCTCTCCGTAAGTGAGTCAAGGGGGTGTAAAGCGGCATAAACACAGCCGTGAAAAGCAGCTAAACCCCATTATAAAAATAAATTACTTTTCAAAACCCGTGAAACAAACACAGTGAAAGAGAGAGAAATTCTTACAAAATTCGTTCAGGGGCTGTGATGCAACCTGGATTGACCATATCTAGACCCACAGCTGATTGAGACATAAGGGTGGACACTCTTGGGGCTGAGAGGTTCGGTGAGGTTGGGTGAGCCAACGCAGACCCTTTCAAGTAATACTGCATGGTACCCATCCCATGGGTCCCAAATCTCCAGGTTCAAGGGCATCTTCCTACATCGAAAACAGGCATGAGAAACCCAGAAGATGGTACACCGTGTGATCGGGAAAGGTTTCTAAAACGCACCACATTTCTCATCTCCTTTGGTCGGGTTCGCCATTCCAGCCGATTTACTAGCCATCTCCCTCCTTGGAGAATCAGCACCTTTAACCTCCTGTTCCGTACATGTTGCAATTTGTCCTGAGGATGAACAGGAAGAGGGGGAACCAATGAGAGACTAGCTCTAGGTGTTGGGACAGGCACAGGTCACTCTATTTTCCCATCAGGAAGAAGAATTAAGCACAAGCTCAGCCTGCCCCCCAGAACCAGAAGAGGGCCTGAAGCAATCCTGCGCTTTTGCGGCCAGCTCCCAAAAAAGCCAGTTGAAAAATGGAGCTCAGGGGCACTGCAATTCACAAACCTGCAGAGTTTTAAATGATACCTCTCGTCCACAAATATATTAAGGGAAGGCAACGAAGAGGCTTTGAAAGCAAGGCAGAATTGCAGGAAACAGATTTCATGAGGTAGATTTGAATCGCCTTGAAAGCACATGAAAAGCGGCAAAACGTGGACAATGATGCCCTTGGCCAATAAGGGCGTATGCGTTTTTTCCTGAATACATTCAGGAAAAAACGCATACGCCCTTTTTGGCCAACCAAGCAACCTGGAAAGGCAAATCAGCGCTCCAAAGAAGTCTCGCTTCCCAGCGGGCAAAAGGGCCATGCGGAAAAAAGTGTCCAAACCAGAAATGCAGGACCGGCCATGGAGAAATGGGAGCCTTGCTACGCTGATGGGCGGGATGTAAACTGCCAACAGCCACTCTGGAGAAGTGTACGGTGTGTCCTGAAACATCTACAAAACACAGCTTGGAGAGCATAGGGCACTTCCACTCATGGGCGTATAAATTGGGAAAACTAAAAATCAGCAAGACACAGGCACCTCAAAGTTTAGGGCTGCTCTGTTGACAAGAACCCCCACTTCATTACACCTTAAATATCCTAGGAAAGAGAAAAATGGATAAAGAAGTTGTGGTCCTCATGTACAATGGAATATCACTCAGCCATGAAATCAACGTCATAAGGCTAGTAGCAGCACGATGAGTGGATTTAGGTATGACGATTCTAAGTGAAATAAGTCACACAGAAAAATACACTTATCCTAAGATATCACTTCTAGAGGGAATGTAAAAACCGCTACACTTGAACTGAATTACAAAACAGAACAGAGTCACACGTTTAGAAAACACACTATGGCTGCTGAACGGGAAAGGTGAGGTGGGGTGATGCATAAAACAAGGGTTTCAAATTAGCTCAGATACCATTCCATAAACCCAATATGTAAGAGACAAGGCCTATTCCTTTTTCAGTGAACTGAACTCAACACCCCCTATTCACCGCACAAGAATATAACTGACTAGTAAGAATCTTCAAACCTATGTATTGATATCTCTCTGTAAGTGAGTCAAGGGGGTGTAAAGCGGCATAAACACAGCCGTGAAAACAGCTAAACCCCATTATAAAAATAAATTACTTTTCAAAACCCGTGAAACAAAGACAGTGAAAGAGAGAGAAATTCTTACAAAATTCGTTCAGGGGCTGTGATGCAACCTGGATTGACCATATCTAGACCCACAGCTGATTGAGACATCAGGGTGGACACTCTTGGGGCTGAGAGGTTCGGTGAGGTTGGGTGAGCCAACGCAGACCCTTTCAAGTAATACTGCATGGTACCCATCCCATGGGTCCCAAATCTCCAGGTTCAAGGGCATCTTCCTACGTCGAAAACAGGCATGAGAAACCCAGAAGATGGTACACCGTGTGATCGGGAAAGGTTTCTAAAACGCACCTCATTTCTCATCTCCTTTGCTCGGGTTCGCCATTCCAGCCGATTTACTAGCCATCTCCCTCCTTGGAGAATCAGCACCTTTAACCTCCTGTTCCGTACAGGTTGCAATTTGTCCTGAGGATGAACGGGAAGAGGGGGAACCAATGAGAGACTAGCTCTAGGGGTTGGGACAGGCACAGGTCACTCTATTTTCCAATCAGGAAGAAGAATTAAGCACAAGCTCAGCCTGCCCCCCAGAACCAGAAGAGGGCCTGAAGCAATCCTGCGCTTTTGCGGCCAGCTCCCAAAAAAGCGAGTTGAAAAATGGAGCTCAGGGGCACTGCAATTCACAAACCTGCAGAGTTTTAAATGATACCTCTCGTCCACAAATATATTAAGGGAAGGCAACGAAGAGGCTTTGAAAGCAAGGCAGAATTGCAGGAAACAGATTTCAGGAGGTAGATTCGAATCGCCTTGAAAGCACATGAAAAGCGGCAAAACGTGGACAATGATGCCCTTGGCCAAAAATGGCGTATGCGTTTTCTCCTGAATATATTCAGGAAAAAACGCATACGCCCTTTTTGGCCAACCAAGCAACCTGGAAAGGCAAATCAGCGCTCCAAAGAAGTCTCGCTTCCCAGCGGGCAAAAGGGCCATGCGGAAAAAAGTGTCCAAACCAGAAATGCAGGACCGGCCATGGAGAAATGGGAGCCTTGCTACGCTGATGGGCGGGATGTAAATTGCCAACAGCCACTTTGGAGAAGTGTACGGTGTGTCCTGAAACATCTGAAAAACACAGCTTGGAGAGCATAGGGCACTTCCACTCATGGGCGTATAAATTGGGAAAACTAAAAATCAGCAAGACACAGGCACCCCAAAGTTTAGGGCTGCTCTGTTGACAAGAACCCCCACTTCATTACACCTTAAATATCGTAGGAAAGAGAAAAATGGATAAAGAAGTTGTGGTCCTCATGTACAATGGAATATCACTCAGCCATGAAATCAACGTCATAAGGCTAGTAGCAGCACGATGAGTGGATTTACGTATGACGATTCTAAGTGAAATAAGTCACACAGAAAAAGACACTTATCCTAAGATATCACTTATAGAGGGAATGCAAAAACCGCTACACTTGAACTGAATTACAAAACAGAACAGAGTCACACGTTTAGAAAACACACTATGGCTGCTGAACGGGAAAGGTGAGGTGGGGTGATGCATAAAACAAGGGTTTCAAATTAGCTCAGATACCATTCCATAAACCCAATATGTAAGAGACAAGGCCTAATTCTTTTTCAGTGAACTGGACTCAACACCCCCTATTCACCGCACAAGAATATATCTGACTAGTAAGAATCTTCAAACCTATGTATTGATATCTCTCTGTAAGTGAGTCAAGGGGGTGTAAAGCGGCATAAACACAGCCGTGAAAACAGCTAAACCCCATTATAAAAATAAATTACTTTTCAAAACCCGTGAAACAAAGACAGTGAAAGAGAGAGAAATTCTTACAAAATTCGTTCAGGGGCTGTGATGCAACCTGGATTGACCATATCTAGACCCACAGCTGATTGAGACATCAGGGTGGAAACTCTTGGGGCTGAGAGGTTCGGTGAGGTTGGGTGAGCCAACGCAGACCCTTTCAAGTAATACTGCATGGTACCCATCCCATGGGTCCCAAATCTCCAGGTTCAAGGGCATCTTCCTACGTCGAAAACAGGCATGAGAAACCCAGAAGATGGTACACCGTGTGATCGGGAAAGGTTTCTAAAACGCACCTCATTTCTCATCTCCTTTGCTCGGGTTCGCCATTCCAGCCGATTTACTAGCCATCTCCCTCCTTGGAGAATCAGCACCTTTAACCTCCTGTTCCGTACAGGTTGCAATTTGTCCTGAGGATGAACGGGAAGAGGGGGAACCAATGAGAGACTAGCTCTAGGTGTTGGGACAGGCACAGGTCACTCTATTTTCCCATCAGGAAGAAGAATTAAGCACAAGCTCAGCCTGCCCCCCAGAACCAGAAGAGGGCCTGAAGCAATCCTGCGCTTTTGCGGCCAGCTCCCAAAAAAGCGAGTTGAAAAATGGAGCTCAGGGGCACTGCAATTCCCAAACCTGCAGAGTTTTAAATGATACCTCTCGTCTACAAATATATTAAGGGAAGGCAACGAAGAGGCTTTGAAAGCAAGGCAGAATTGCAGGAAACAGATTTCAGGAGGTAGATTCGAATCGCCTTGAAAGCACATGAAAAGCGGCAAAACTTGGACAATGATGCCCTTGGCCAAAACGGGCTTATGCGTTTTTTCCTGAATATATTCAGGAAAAAACGCATACGCCCTTTTTGGCCAACCAAGCAACCTGGAAAGGCAAATCAGCGCTCCAAAGAAGTCTCGCTTCCCAGCGGGCAAAAGGGCCATGCGGAAAAAAGTGTCCAAACCAGAAATGCAGGACCGGCCATGGAGAAATGGGAGCCTTGCTACGCTGATGGGCGGGATGTAAACTGCCAACAGCCACGCTGGAGAAGTGTACGGTGTGTCCTGAAACATCTACAAAACACAGCTTGGAGAACATAGGGCACTTCCACTCATGGGCGTATAAATTGGGAAAACTAAAAATCAGCAAGACACAGGCACCCCAAAGTTTAGGGCTGCTCTGTTGACAAGAACCCCCACTTCATTACACCTTAAATATCCTAGGAAAGAGAAAAATGGATAAAGAAGTTGTGGTCCTCATGTACAATGGAATATCACTCAGCCATGAAATCAACGTCATAAGGCTAGTAGCAGCACGATGAGTGGATTTAGGTACGACGATTCTAAGTGAAATAAGTCACACAGAAAAAGTCATTTATCCTAAGATATCACTTATAGAGGGAATGTAAAAACCGCTACACTTGAACTGAATTACAAAACAGAACAGAGTCACACGTTTAGAAAACACACTATGGCTGCTGAACGGGAAAGGTGAGGTGGGGTGATGCATAAAACAAGGGTTTCAAATTAGCTCCGATACCGTTCCATAAACCCAATATGTAAGAGACAAGACCTATTCCTTTTTCAGTGAACTGGACTCAACACCCCCTATTCACCGCACAAGAATATATCTGACTAGTAAGAATCTTCAAACCTATGTATTGATATCTCTCTGTAAGTGAGTCAAGGGGGTGTAAAGTGGCATAAACACAGCCGTGAAAAGCAGCTAAACCCCATTATAAAAATAAATTACTTTTCAAAACCCGTGAAACAAAGACAGTGAAAGAGAGAGAAATTCTTACAAAATTCGTTCAGGGGCTGTGATGCAACCTGGATTGACCATATCTAGACCCACAGCTGATTGAGACATAAGGGTGGACACTCTTGGGGCTGAGAGGTTCGGTGAGGTTGGGTGAGCCAACGCAGACCCTTTCAAGTAATACTGCATGGTACCCATCCCATGGGTCCCAAATCTCCAGGTTCAAGGGCATCTTCCTACATCGAAAACAGGCATGAGAAACCCAGAAGATGGTACACCGTGTGATCGGGAAAGGTTTCTAAAACGCACCTCATTTCTCATCTCCTTTGCTCGGGTTCGCCATTCCAGCCGATTTCCTAGCCATCTCCCTCCTTGGAGAATCAGCACCTTTAACCTCCTGTTCCGTACAGGTTGCAATTTGTCCTGAGGATGAACGGGAAGAGGGGGAACCAATGAGAGACTAGCTCTAGGTGTTGGGACAGGCACAGGTCACTCTATTTTCCCATCAGGAAGAAGAATTAAGCACAAGCTCAGCCTGCCCCCCAGAACCAGAAGAGGGCCTGAAGCAATCCTGCGCTTTTGCGGCCAGCTCCCAAAAAAGCGAGTTGAAAAACGGAGCTCAGGGGCACTGCAATTCACAAACCTGCAGAGTTTTAAATGATACCTCTCGTCCACAAATATATTAAGGGAAGGCAACGAAGAGGCTTTGAAAGCAAGGCAGAATTGCAGGAAACAGATTTCAGGAGGTAGATTCGAATCGCCTTGAAAGCACATGAAAAGCGGCCAAACCTGGACAATGATGCCCTTGGCCAAAAAGGGCGTATGCGTTTTTTCCTGAATATATTAAGGAAAAAACGCATACGCCCTTTTTGGCCAACCAAGCAACCTGGAAAGGCAAATCAGCGCTCCAAAGAAGTCTCGCTTCCCAGCGGGCAAAAGGGCCATGCGGAAAAAAGAGTCCAAACCAGAAATGCAGGACCGGCCATGGAGAAATGGGAGCCTTGCTACGCTGATGGGCGGGATGTAAATTGCCAACAGCCACTCTGGAGAAGTGTACGGTGTGTCCTGAAACATCTGAAAAACACAGCTTGGAGAGCATAGGGCACTTCCACTCATGGGCATATAAATTGGGAAAACTAAAAATCAGCAAGACACAGGCACCCCAAAGTTTAGGGCTGCTCTGTTGACAAGAACCCCTACTTCATTACACCTTAAATATCCTAGGAAAGAGAAAAATGGATAAAGAAGTTGTGGTCCTCATGTACAATGGAATATCACTCAGCCATGAAATCAACGTCATAAGGCTAGTAGCAGCACGATGAGTGGATTTAGGTACGACGATTCTAAGTGAAATAAGTCACACAGAAAAAGACACTTATCATAAGATATCACTTAGAGAGGGAATGTAAAAACCGCTACACTTGAACTGAATTACAAAACGGAACAGAGTCACACGTTTAGAAAACACACTATGGCTGCTGAACGGGAAAAGTGAGGTGGGGTGATGCATAAAACAAGGATTTCAAATTAGCTCAGATACTGTTCCATAAACCCAATATGTAAGAGACAAGACCTATTCCTTTTTCAGTGAACTGGACTCAACACCCCCTATTCACCGCACAAGAATATATCTGACTAGTAAGAATCTTCAAACCTATGTATTGATATCTCTCTGTAAGTGAGTCAAGGGGGTGTAAAGCGGCATAAACACAGCCGTGAAAAGCAGCTAAACCCCATTATAAAAATAAATTACTTTTCAAAACCCGTGAAACAAAGACAGTGAAAGAGAGAGCAATTCTTACAAAATTCGTTCAGGGGCTGTGATGCAACCTGGATTGACCATATCTAGACCCACAGCTGATTGAGACATAAGGGTGGACACTCTTGGGGCTGAGAGGTTCGGTGAGGTTGGGTGAGCCAACGCAGACCCTTTCAAGTAATACTGCATGGTACCCATCCCATGGGTCCCAAATCTCCAGGTTCAAGGGCATCTTCCTACATCGAAAACAGGCATGAGAAACCCAGAAGATGGTACACCGTGTGATCGGGAAAGGTTTCTAAAACGCACCTCATTTCTCATCTCCTTTGCTCGGGTTCGCCATTCCAGCCGATTTACTAGCCATCTCCCTCCTTGGAGAATCAGCACCTTTAACCTCCTGTTCCGTACAGGTTGCAATTTGTCCTGAGGATGAACGGGAAGAGGGGGAACCAATGAGAGACTAGCTCTAGGTGTTGGGACAGGCACAGGTCACTCTATTTTCCCATCAGGAAGAAGAATTAAGCACAAGCTCAGCCTGCCCCCCAGAACCAGAAGAGGGCCTGAAGCAATCCTGCGATTTTGCGGCCAGCTCCCAAAAAAGCGAGTTGAAAAATGGAGCTCAGGGGCACTGCAATTCACAAACCTGCAGAGTTTTAAATGATACCTCTCGTCCACAAATATATTAAGGGAAGGCAACGAAGAGGCTTTGAAAGCAAGGCAGAATTGCAGGAAACAGATTTCAGGAGGTAGATTCGAATCGCCTTGAAAGCACATGAAAAGTGGCAAAACGTGGACAATGATGCCCTTGGCCAAAAGGGGCGTATGCGTTTTTTCCTGAATATATTCAGGAAAAAACGCATACGCCCTTTTTGGCCAACCAAGCAACCTAGAAAGGCAAATCAGCGCTCCAAAGAAGTCTCGCTTCCCAGCGGGCAAAAGGGCCATGCGGAAAAAAGTGTCCAAACCAGAAATGCAGGACCGGCCATGGAGAAATGGGAGCCTTGCTACGCTGATGGGCGGGATGTAAATTGCCAACAGCAACTCTGGAGAAGTGTACGGTGTGTCCTGAAACATCTACAAAACACAGCTTGGAGAGCATAGGGCACTTCCACTCATGGGCGTATAAATTGGGAAAACTAAAAATCAGCAAGACACAGGCACCCCAAAGTTTAGGGCTGCTCTGTTGACAAGAACCCCCACTTCATTACACCTTAAATATCCTAGGAAAGAGAAAAATGGATAAAGAAGTTGTGGTCCTCATGTACAATGGAATATCACTCAGCCATGAAATCAACGTCATAAGGCTACTAGCAGCACGATGAGTGGATTTAGGTACGACGATTCTAAGTGAAATAAGTCACACAGAAAAAGACACTTATCATAAGATATCACTTAGAGAGGGAATGTAAAAACCGATACACTTGAACTGAATTACAAAACGGAACAGAGTCACACGTTTAGAAAACACACTATGGCTGCTGAACAGGAAAAGTGAGGTGGGGTGATGCATAAAACAAGGATTTCAAATTAGCTCAGATACTGTTCCATAAACCCAATATGTAAGAGACAAGACCTATTCCTTTTTCAGTGACCTGGACTCAACACCCCCTATTCACCGCACAAGAATATTTCTGACTAGTAAGAATCTTCAAACCTATGTATTGATATCTCTCTGTAAGTGAGTCAAGGGCGTGTAAAGCGGCATAAACACAGCCGTGAAAAGCAGCTAAACCCCATTATAAAAATAAATTACTTTTCAAAACCCGTGAAACAAAGACAGTGAAAGAGAGAGAAATTCTTACAAAATTCGTTCAGGGGCTGTGATGCAACCTGGATTGACCATATCTAGACCCACAGCTGATTGAGACATAAGGGTGGACACTCTTGGGGCTGAGAGGTTCGGTGAGGTTGGGTGAGCCAACGCAGACCCTTTCAAGTAATACTGCATGGTACCCATCCCATGGGTCCCAAATCTCCAGGTTCAAGGGCATCTTCCTACATCGAAAACAGGCATGAGAAACCCAGAAGATGGTACACCGTGTGATCGGGAAAGGTTTCTAAAACGCACCTCATTTCTCATCTCCTTTGCTCGGGTTCGCCATTCCAGCCGATTTACTAGCCATCTCCCTCCTTGGAGAATCAGCACCTTTAACCTCCTGTTCCGTACAGGTTGCAATTTGTCCTGAGGATGAACGGGAAGAGGGGGAACCAATGAGAGACTAGCTCTAGGTGTTGGGACAGGCACAGGTCACTCTATTTTCCCATCAGGAAGAAGAATTAAGCACAAGCTCAGCCTGCCCCCCAGAACCAGAAGAGGGCCTGAAGCAATCCTGCGCTTTTGCGGCCAGCTCCCAAAAAAGCGAGTTGAAAAACGGAGCTCAGGGGCACTGCAATTCACAAACCTGCAGAGTTTTAAATGATACCTCTCGTCCACAAATATATTAAGGGAAGGCAACGAAGAGGCTTTGAAAGCAAGGCAGAATTGCAGGAAACAGATTTCAGGAGGTAGATTCGAATCGCCTTGAAAGCACATGAAAAGCGGCCAAACCTGGACAATGATGCCCTTGGCCAAAAAGGGCATATGCGTTTTTTCCTGAATATATTAAGGAAAAAACGCATACGCCCTTTTTGGCCAACCAAGCAACCTGGAAAGGCAAATCAGCGCTCCAAAGAAGTCTCGCTTCCCAGCGGGCAAAAGGGCCATGCGGAAAGAAGTGTCCAAACCAGAAATGCAGGACCGGCCATGGAGAAATGGGAGCCTTGCTACGCTGATGGGCGGGATGTAAATTGCCAACAGCCACTCTGGAGAAGTGTACGGTGTGTCCTGAAACATCTACAAAACACAGCTTGGAGAGCATAGGGCACTTCCACTCATGGGCGTATAAATTGGGAAAACTAAAAATCAGCAAGACACAGGCACCCCAAAGTTTAGGGCTGCTCTGTTGACAAGAACCCCCACTTCATTACACCTTAAATATCCTAGGAAAGAGAAAAATGGATAAAGAAGTTGTGGTCCTCATGTACAATGGAATATCACTCAGCCATGAAATCAACGTCATAAGGCTAGTAGCAGCACGATGAGTGGATTTAGGTACGACGATTCTAAGTGAAATAAGTCACACAGAAAAAGTCATTTATCCTAAGATATCACTTATAGAGGGAATGTAAAAACCGCTACACTTGAACTGAATTGCAAAACAGAACAGAGTCACACGTTTAGGAAACACACTATGGCTGCTGAACGGGAAAGGTGAGGTGGGGTGATGCATAAAACAAGGGTTTCAAATTAGCTCCGATACCGTTCCATAAACCCAATATGTAAGAGACAAGACCTATTCCTTTTTCAGTGAACTGGACTCAACACCCCCTATTCACCGCACAAGAATATATCTGACTAGTAAGAATCTTCAAACCTATGTATTGATATCTCTCTGTAAGTGAGTCAAGGGGGTGTAAAGCGGCATAAACACAGCCGTGAAAAGCAGCTAAACCCCATTATAAAAATAAATTACTTTTCAAAACCCGTGAAACAAAGACAGTGAAAGAGAGAGAAATTCTTACAAAATTCGTTCAGGGGCTGTGATGCAACCTGGATTGACCATATCTAGACCCACAGCTGATTGAGACATAAGGGTGGACACTCTTGGGGCTGAGAGGTTCGGTGAGGTTGGGTGAGCCAACGCAGACCCTTTCAAGTAATACTGCATGGTACCCATCCCATGGGTCCCAAATCTCCAGGTACAAGGGCATCTTCCTACATCGAAAACAGGCATGAGAAACCCAGAAGATGGTACACCGTGTGATCGGGAAAGGTTTCTAAAACGCACCTCATTTCTCATCTCCTTTGCTCGGGTTCGCCATTCCAGCCGATTTCCTAGCCATCTCCCTCCTTGGAGAATCAGCACCTTTAACCTCCTGTTCCGTACAGGTTGCAATTTGTCCTGAGGATGAACGGGAAGAGGGGGAACCAATGAGAGACTAGCTCTAGGTGTTTGGACAGGCACAGGTCACTCTATTTTCCCATCAGGAAGAAGAATTAAGCACAAGCTCAGCCTGCCCCCCAGAACCAGAAGAGGGCCTGAAGCAATCCTGCGCTTTTGCGGCCAGCTCCCAAAAAAGCGAGTTGAAAAACGGAGCTCAGGGGCACTGCAATTCACAAACCTGCAGAGTTTTAAATGATACCTCTCGTCCACAAATATATTAAGGGAAGGCAACGAAGAGGCTTTGAAAGCAAGGCAGAATTGCAGGAAACAGATTTCAGGAGGTAGATTCGAATCGCCTTGAAAGCACATGAAAAGCGGCCAAACCTGGACAATGATGCCCTTGGCCAAAAAGGGCGTATGCGTTTTTTCCTGAATATATTCAGGAAAAAACGCATACGCCCTTTTTGGCCAACCAAGCAACCTGGAAAGGCAAATCAGCGCTCCAAAGAAGTCTCGCTTCCCAGCGGGCAAAAGGGCCATGCGGAAAAAAGAGTCCAAACCAGAAATGCAGGACCGGCCATGGAGAAATGGGAGCCTTGCTACGCTGATGGGCGGGATGTAAATTGCCAACAGCAACTCTGGAGAAGTGTACGGTGTGTCCTGAAACATCTGAAAAACACAGCTTGGAGAGCATAGGGCACTTCCACTCATGGGCGTATAAATTGGGAAAACTAAAAATCAGCAAGACACAGGCACCCCAAAGTTTAGGGCTGCTCGGTGGACAAGAACCCCCACTTCATTACACCTTAAATATCCTAGGAAAGAGAAAAATGGATAAAGAAGTTGTGGTCCTCATGTACAATGGAATATCACTCAGCCATGAAATCAACGTCATAAGGCTACTAGCAGCACGATGAGTGGATTTAGGTACGACGATTCTAAGTGAAATAAGTCACACAGAAAAAGACACTTATCATAAGATATCACTTAGAGAGGGAATGTAAAAACCGCTACACTTGAACTGAATTACAAAACGGAACAGAGTCACACGTTTAGAAAACACACTATGGCTGCTGAACGGGAAAAGTGAGGTGGGGTGATGCATAAAACAAGGATTTCAAATTAGCTCAGATACTGTTCCATAAACCCAATATGTAAGAGACAAGACCTATTCCTTTTTCAGTGACCTGGACTCAACACCCCCTATTCACCTCACAAGAATATATCTGACTAGTAAGAATCTTCAAACCTATGTATTGATATCTCTCTGTAAGTGAGTCAAGGGGGTGTAAAGCGGCATAAACACAGCCGTGAAAAGCAGCTAAACCCCATTATAAAAATAAATTACTTTTCAAAACCCGTGAAACAAAGACAGTGAAAGAGAGAGAAATTCTTACAAAATTCGTTCAGGGGCTGTGATGCAACCTGGATTGACCATATCTAGACCCACAGCTGATTGACACATAAGGGTGGACACTCTTGGGGCTGAGAGGTTCGGTGAGGTTGGGTGAGCCAACGCAGACCCTTTCAAGTAATACTGCATGGTACCCATCCCATGGGTCCCAAATCTCCAGGTTCAAGGGCATCTTCCTACATCGAAAACAGGCATGAGAAACCCAGAAGATGGTACACCGTGTGATCGGGAAAGGTTTCTAAAACGCACCTCATTTCTCATCTCCTTTGCTCGGGTTCGCCATTCCAGCCGATTTACTAGCCATCTCCCTCCTTGGAGAATCAGCACCTTTAACCTCCTGTTCCGTACAGGTTGCAATTTGTCCTGAGGATGAACGGGAAGAGGGGGGAACCAATGAGAGACTAGCTCTAGGTGTTGGGACAGGCACAGGTCACTCTATTTTCCCATCAGGAAGAAGAATTAAGCACAAGCTCAGCCTGCCCCCCAGAACCAGAAGAGGGCCTGAAGCAATCCTGCGATTTTGCGGCCAGCTCCCAAAAAAGCGAGTTGAAAAATGGAGCTCAGGGGCACTGCAATTCACAAACCTGCAGAGTTTTAAATGATACCTCTCGTCCACAAATATATTAAGGGAAGGCAACGAAGAGGCTTTGAAAGCAAGGCAGAATTGCAGGAAACAGATTTCAGGAGGTAGATTCGAATCGCCTTGAAAGCACATGAAAAGCGGCAAAACGTGGACAATGATGCCCTTGGCCAAAAGGGGCGTATGCGTTTTTTCCTGAATATATTCAGGAAAAAACGCATACGCCCTTTTTGGCCAACCAAGCAACCTGGAAAGGCAAATCAGCGCTCCAAAGAAGTCTCGCTTCCCAGCGGGCAAAAGGGCCATGCGGAAAGAAGTGTCCAAACCAGAAATGCAGGACCGGCCATGGAGAAATGGGAGCCTTGCTACGCTGATGGGCGGGATGTAAATTGCCAACAGCCACTCTGGAGAAGTGTACGGTGTGTCCTGAAACATCTACAAAACACAGCTTGGAGAGCATAGGGCACTTCCACTCATGGGCGTATAAATTGGGAAAACTAAAAATCAGCAAGACACAGGCACCCCAAAGTTTAGGGCTGCTCTGTTGACAAGAACCCCCACTTCATTACACCTTAAATATCCTAGGAAAGAGAAAAATGGATAAAGAAGTTGTGGTCCTCATGTACAATGGAATATCACTCAGCCATGAAATCAACGTCATAAGGCTAGTAGCAGCACGATGAGTGGATTTAGGTACGACGATTCTAAGTGAAATAAGTCACACAGAAAAAGTCATTTATCCTAAGATATCACTTATAGAGGGAATGTAAAAACCGCTACACTTGAACTGAATTACAAAACGGAACAGAGTCACACGTTTAGAAAACACACTATGGCTGCTGAACGGGAAAATTGAGGTGGGGTGATGCATAAAACAAGGATTTCAAATTAGCTCAGATACTGTTCCATAAACCCAATATGTAAGAGACAAGACCTATTCCTTTTTCAGTGAACTGGACTCAACACCCCCTATTCACCGCACAAGAATATATCTGACTAGTAAGAATCTTCAAACCTATGTATTGATATCTCTCTGTAAGTGAGTCAAGGGGGTGTAAAGCGGCATAAACACAGCCGTGAAAAGCAGCTAAACCCCATTATAAAAATAAATTACTTTTCAAAACCCGTGAAACAAAGACAGTGAAAGAGAGAGCAATTCTTACAAAATTCGTTCAGGGGCTGTGATGCAACCTGGATTGACCATATCTAGACCCACAGCTGATTGAGACATAAGGGTGGACACTCTTGGGGCTGAGAGGTTCGGTGAGGTTGGTTGAGCCAACGCAGACCCTTTCAAGTAATACTGCATGGTACCCATCCCATGGGTCCCAAATCTCCAGGTTCAAGGGCATCTTCCTACATCGAAAACAGGCATGAGAAACCCAGAAGATGGTACACCGTGTGATCGGGAAAGGTTTCTAAAACGCACCTCATTTCTCATCTCCTTTGCTCGGGTTCGCCATTCCAGCCGATTTACTAGCCATCTCCCTCCTTGGAGAATCAGCACCTTTAACCTCCTGTTCCGTACAGGTTGCAATATGTCCTGAGGATGAACGGGAAGAGGGGGAACCAATGAGAGACTAGCTCTAGGTGTTTGGACAGGCACAGGTCACTCTATTTTCCCATCAGGAAGAAGAATTAAGCACAAGCTCAGCCTGCCCCCCAGAACCAGAAGAGGGCCTGAAGCAATCCTGCGATTTTGCGGCCAGCTCCCAAAAAAGCGAGTTGAAAAATGGAGCTCAGGGGCACTGCAATTCACAAACCTGCAGAGTTTTAAATGATACCTCTCGTCCACAAATATATTAAGGGAAGGCAACGAAGAGGCTTTGAAAGCAAGGCAGAATTGCAGGAAACAGATTTCAGGAGGTAGATTCGAATCGCCTTGAAAGCACATGAAAAGTGGCAAAACGTGGACAATGATGCCCTTGGCCAAAAGGGGCGTATCCGTTTTTTCCTGAATATATTCAGGAAAAAACGCATACGCCCTTTTTGGCCAACCAAGCAACCTGGAAAGGCAAATCAGCGCTCCAAAGAAGTCTCGCTTCCCAGCGGGCAAAAGGGCCATGCGGAAAGAAGTGTCCAAACCAGAAATGCAGGACCGGCCATGGAGAAATGGGAGCCTTGCTACACTGATGGGCGGGATGTAAATTGCCAACAGCCACTCTGGAGAAGTGTACGGTGTGTCCTGAAACATCTACAAAACACAGCTTGGAGAGCATAGGGCACTTCCACTCATGGGCGTATAAATTGGGAAAACTAAAAATCAGCAAGACACAGGCACCCCAAAGTTTAGGGCTGCTCTGTTGACAAGAACCCCCACTTCATTACACCTTAAATATCCTAGGAAAGAGAAAAATGGATAAAGAAGTTGTGGTCCTCATGTACAATGGAATATCACTCAGCCATGAAATCAACGTCATAAGGCTAGTAGCAGCACGATGAGTGGATTTAGGTACGACGATTCTAAGTGAAATAAGTCACACAGAAAAAGTCATTTATCCTAAGATATCACTTATAGAGGGAATGTAAAAACCGCTACACTTGAACTGAATTGCAAAACAGAACAGAGTCACACGTTTAGGAAACACACTATGGCTGCTGAACGGGAAAGGTGAGGTGGGGTGATGCATAAAACAAGGGTTTCAAATTAGCTCCGATACCGTTCCATAAACCCAATATGTAAGAGACAAGACCTATTCCTTTTTCAGTGAACTGGACTCAACACCCCCTATTCACCGCACAAGAATATATCTGACTAGTAAGAATCTTCAAACCTATGTATTGATATCTCTCTGTAAGTGAGTCAAGGGGGTGTAAAGTGGCATAAACACAGCCGTGAAAAGCAGCTAAACCCCATTATAAAAATAAATTACTTTTCAAAACCCGTGAAACAAAGACAGTGAAAGAGAGAGAAATTCTTACAAAATTCGTTCAGGGGCTGTGATGCAACCTGGATTGACCATATCTAGACCCACAGCTGATTGAGACATAAGGGTGGACACTCTTGGGGCTGAGAGGTTCGGTGAGGTTGGGTGAGCCAACGCAGACCCTTTCAAGTAATACTGCATGGTACCCATCCCATGGGTCCCAAATCTCCAGGTTCAAGGGCATCTTCCTACATCGAAAACAGGCATGAGAAACCCAGAAGATGGTACACCGTGTGATCGGGAAAGGTTTCTAAAACGCACCTCATTTCTCATCTCCTTTGCTCGGGTTCGCCATTCCAGCCGATTTACTAGCCATCTCCCTCCTTGGAGAATCAGCACCTTTAACCTCCTGTTCCGTACAGGTTGCAATTTGTCCTGAGGATGAACGGGAAGAGGGGGAACCAATGAGAGACTAGCTCTAGGTGTTGGGACAGGCACAGGTCACTCTATTTTCCCATCAGGAAGAAGAATTAAGCACAAGCTCAGCCTGCCCCCCAGAACCAGAAGAGGGCCTGAAGCAATCCTGCGCTTTTGCGGCCAGCTCCCAAAAAAGCGAGTTGAAAAACGGAGCTCAGGGGCACTGCAATTCACAAACCTGCAGAGTTTTAAATGATACCTCTCGTCCACAAATATATTAAGGGAAGGCAACGAAGAGGCTTTGAAAGCAAGGCAGAATTGCAGGAAACAGATTTCAGGAGGTAGATTCGAATCGCCTTGAAAGCACATGAAAAGCGGCCAAACCTGGACAATGATGCCCTTGGCCAAAAAGGGCGTATGCGTTTTTTCCTGACTATATTCAGGAAAAAACGCATACGCCCTTTTTGGCCAACCAAGCAACCTGGAAAGGCAAATCAGCGCTCCAAAGAAGTCTCGCTTCCCAGCGGGCAAAAGGGCCATGCGGAAAAAAGAGTCCAAACCAGAAATGCAGGACCGGCCATGGAGAAATGGGAGCCTTGCTACGCTGATGGGCGGGATGTAAATTGCCAACAGCCACTCTGGAGAAGTGTACGGTGTGTCCTGAAACATCTACAAAACACAGCTTGGAGAGCATAGGGCACTTCCACTCATGGGCATATAAATTGGGAAAACTAAAAATCAGCAAGACACAGGCACCCCAAAGTTTAGGGCTGCTCTGTTGACAAGAACCCCCACTTCATTACACCTTAAATATCCTAGGAAAGAGAAAAATGGATAAAGAAGTTGTGGTCCTCATGTACAATGGAATATCACTCAGCCATGAAATCAACGTCATAAGGCTAGTAGCAGCACGATGAGTGGATTTAGGTACGACGATTCTAAGTGAAATAAGTCACACAGAAAAAGACACTTATCATAAGATATCACTTAGAGAGGGAATGTAAAAACCGCTACACTTGAACTGAATTACAAAACGGAACAGAGTCACACGTTTAGAAAACACACTATGGCTGCTGAACGGGAAAAGTGAGGTGGGGTGATGCATAAAACAAGGATTTCAAATTAGCTCAGATACTGTTCCATAAACCCAATATGTAAGAGACAAGACCTATTCCTTTTTCAGTGAACTGGACTCAACACCCCCTATTCAACGCACAAGAATATATCTGACTAGTAAGAATCTTCAAACCTATGTATTGATATCTCTCTGTAAGTGAGTCAAGGGGGTGTAAAGCGGCATAAACACAGCCGTGAAAAGCAGCTAAACCCCATTATAAAAATAAATTACTTTTCAAAACCCGTGAAACAAAGACAGTGAAAGAGAGAGCAATTCTTACAAAATTCGTTCAGGGGCTGTGATGCAACCTGGATTGACCATATCTAGACCCACAGCTGATTGAGACATAAGGGTGGACACTCTTGGGGCTGAGAGGTTCGGTGAGGTTGGGTGAGCCAACGCAGACCCTTTCAAGTAATACTGCATGGTACCCATCCCATGGGTCCCAAATCTCCAGGTTCAAGGGCATCTTCCTACATCGAAAACAGGCATGAGAAACCCAGAAGATGGTACACCGTGTGATCGGGAAAGGTTTCTAAAACGCACCTCATTTCTCATCTCCTTTGCTCGGGTTCGCCATTCCAGCCGATTTACTAGCCATCTCCCTCCTTGGAGAATCAGCACCTTTAACCTCCTGTTCCGTACAGGTTGCAATTTGTCCTGAGGATGAACGGGAAGAGGGGGAACCAATGAGAGGCTAGCTCTAGGTGTTGGGACAGGCACAGGTCACTCTATTTTCCCATCAGGAAGAAGAATTAAGCACAAGCTCAGCCTGCCCCCCAGAACCAGAAGAGGGCCTGAAGCAATCCTGCGCTTTTGCGGCCAGCTCCCAAAAAAGCGAGTTGAAAAATGGAGCTCAGGGGCACTGCAATTCACAAACCTGCAGAGTTTTAAATGATACCTCTCGTCCACAAATATATTAAGGGAAGGCAACGAAGAGGCTTTGAAAGCAAGGCAGAATTGCAGGAAACAGATTTCAGGAGGTAGATTCGAATCGCCTTGAAAGCACATGAAAAGCGGCAAAACGTGGACAATGATGCCCTTGGCCAAAAGGGGCGTATGCGTTTTTTCCTGAATATATTCAGGAAAAAACGCATACGCCCTTTTTGGCCAACCAAGCAACCTGGAAAGGCAAATCAGCGCTCCAAAGAAGTCTCGCTTCCCAGCGGGCAAAAGGGCCATGCGGAAAGAAGTGTCCAAACCAGAAATGCAGGACCGGCCATGGAGAAATGGGAGCCTTGCTACGCTGATGGGCGGGATGTAAATTGCCAACAGCAACTCTGGAGAAGTGTACGGTGTGTCATGAAACATCTGAAAAACACAGCTTGGAGAGCATAGGGCACTTCCACTCATGGGCGTATAAATTGGGAAAACTACAAATCAGCAAGACACAGGCACCCCAAAGTTTAGGGCTGCTCGGTGGACAAGAACCCCCACTTCATTACACCTTAAATATCCTAGGAAAGAGAAAAATGGATAAAGAAGTTGTGGTCCTCATGTACAATGGAATATCACTCAGCCATGAAATCAACGTCATAAGGCTACTAGCAGCACGATGAGTGGATTTAGGTACGACGATTCTAAGTGAAATAAGTCACACAGAAAAAGTCATTTATCCTAAGATATCACTTATAGAGGGAATGTAAAAACCGCTACACTTGAACTGAATTACAAAACGGAACAGAGTCACACGTTTAGAAAACACACTATGGCTGCTGAACGGGAAAAGTGAGGTGGGGTGATGCATAAAACAAGGATTTCAAATTAGCTCAGATACTGTTCCATAAACCCAATATGTAAGAGACAAGACCTATTCCTTTTTCAGTGAACTGGACTCAACACCCCCTATTCACCGCACAAGAATATATCTGACTAGTAAGAATCTTCAAACCTATGTATTGATATCTCTCTGTAAGTGAGTCAAGGGGGTGTAAAGCGGCATAAACACAGCCGTGAAAAGCAGCTAAACCCCATTATAAAAATAAATTACTTTTCAAAACCCGTGAAACAAAGACAGTGAAAGAGAGAGCAATTCTTACAAAATTCGTTCAGGGGCTGTGATGCAACCTGGATTGACCATATCTAGACCCACAGCTGATTGAGACATAAGGGTGGACACTCTTGGGGCTGAGAGGTTCGGTGAGGTTGGGTGAGCCAACGCAGACCCTTTCAAGTAATACTGCATGGTACCCATCCCATGGGTCCCAAATCTCCAGGTTCAAGGGCATCTTCCTACATCGAAAACAGGCATGAGAAACCCAGAAGATGGTACACCGTGTGATCGGGAAAGGTTTCTAAAACGCACCTCATTTCTCATCTCCTTTGCTCGGGTTCGCCATTCCAGCCGATTTACTAGCCATCTCCCTCCTTGGAGAATCAGCACCTTTAACCTCCTGTTCCGTACAGGTTGCAATTTGTCCTGAGGATGAACGGGAAGAGGGGGAACCAATGAGAGACTAGCTCTAGGTGTTGGGACAGGCACAGGTCACTCTATTTTCCCATCAGGAAGAAGAATTAAGCACAAGCTCAGCCTGCCCCCCAGAACCAGAAGAGGGCCTGAAGCAATCCTGCGCTTTTGCGGCCAGCTCCCAAAAAAGCGAGTTGAAAAACGGAGCTCAGGGGCACTGCAATTCACAAACCTGCAGAGTTTTAAATGATACCTCTCGTCCACAAATATATTAAGGGAAGGCAACGAAGAGGCTTTGAAAGCAAGGCAGAATTGCAGGAAACAGATTTCAGGAGGTAGATTCGAATCGCCTTGAAAGCACATGAAAAGCGGCCAAACCTGGACAATGATGCCCTTGGCCAAAAAGGGCGTATGCGTTTTTTCCTGAATATATTCAGGAAAAAACGCATACGCCCTTTTTGGCCAACCAAGCAACCTGGAAAGGCAAATCAGCGCTCCAAAGAAGTCTCGCTTCCCAGCGGGCAAAAGGGCCATGCGGAAAAAAGAGTCCAAACCAGAAATGCAGGACCGGCCATGGAGAAATGGGAGCCTTGCTACGCTGATGGGCGGGATGTAAATTGCCAACAGCCACTCTGGAGAAGTGTACGGTGTGTCCTGAAACATCTGAAAAACACAGCTTGGAGAGCATAGGGCACTTCCACTCATGGGCATATAAATTGGGAAAACTAAAAATCAGCAAGACACAGGCACCCCAAAGTTTAGGGCTGCTCTGTTGACAAGAACCCCCACTTCATTACACCTTAAATATCCTAGGAAAGAGAAAAATGGATAAAGAAGTTGTGGTCCTCATGTACAATGGAATATCACTCAGCCATGAAATCAACGTCATAAGGCTAGTAGCAGCACGATGAGTGGATTTAGGTACGACGATTCTAAGTGAAATAAGTCACACAGAAAAAGACACTTATCATAAGATATCACTTAGAGAGGGAATGTAAAAACCGCTACACTTGAACTGAATTACAAAACGGAACAGAGTCACACGTTTAGAAAACACACTATGGCTGCTGAACGGGAAAAGTGAGGTGGGGTGATGCATAAAACAAGGATTTCAAATTAGCTCAGATACTGTTCCATAAACCCAATATGTAAGAGACAAGACCTATTCCTTTTTCAGTGACCTGGACTCAACACCCCCTATTCAACGCACAAGAATATATCTGACTAGTAAGAATCTTCAAACCTATGTATTGATATCTCTCTGTAAGTGAGTCAAGGGGGTGTAAAGCGGCATAAACACAGCCGTGAAAAGCAGCTAAACCCCATTATAAAAATAAATTACTTTTCAAAACCCGTGAAACAAAGACAGTGAAAGAGAGAGCAATTCTTACAAAATTCGTTCAGGGGCTGTGATGCAACCTGGATTGACCATATCTAGACCCACAGCTGATTGAGACATAAGGGTGGACACTCTTGGGGCTGAGAGGTTCGGTGAGGTTGGGTGAGCCAACGCAGACCCTTTCAAGTAATACTGCATGGTACCCATCCCATGGGTCCCAAATCTCCAGGTTCAAGGGCATCTTCCTACATCGAAAACAGGCATGAGAAACCCAGAAGATGGTACACCGTGTGATCGGGAAAGGTTTCTAAAACGCACCTCATTTCTCACCTCCTTTGCTCGGGTTCGCCATTCCAGCCGATTTACTAGCCATCTCCCTCCTTGGAGAATCAGCACCTTTAACCTCCTGTTCCGTACAGGTTGCAATTTGTCCTGAGGATGAACGGGAAGAGGGGGAACCAATGAGAGACTAGCTCTAGGTGTTGGGACAGGCACAGGTCACTCTATTTTCCCATCAGGAAGAAGAATTAAGCACAAGCTCAGCCTGCCCCCCAGAACCAGAAGAGGGCCTGAAGCAATCATGCGATTTTGCGGCCAGCTCCCAAAAAAGCGAGTTGAAAAATGGAGCTCAGGGGCACTGCAATTCACAAACCTGCAGAGTTTTAAATGATACCTCTCGTCCACAAATATATTAAGGGAAGGCAACGAAGAGGCTTTGAAAGCAAGGCAGAATTGCAGGAAACAGATTTCAGGAGGTAGATTCGAATCGCCTTGAAAGCACATGAAAAGCGGCAAAACGTGGACAATGATGCCCTTGGCCAAAAGGGGCGTATGCCTTTTTTCCTGAATATATTCAGCAAAAAACGCATACGCCCTTTTTGGCCAACCAAGCAACCTGGAAAGGCAAATCAGCGCTCCAAAGAAGTCTCGCTTCCCAGCGGGCAAAAGGGCCATGCGGAAAAAAGAGTCCAAACCAGAAATGCAGGACCGGCCATGGAGAAATGGGAGCCTTGCTACGCTGATGGGCGGGATGTAAATTGCCAACAGCCACTCTGGAGAAGTGTACGGTGTGTCCTGAAACATCTGAAAAACACAGCTTGGAGAGCATAGGGCACTTCCACTCATGGGCGTATAAATTGGGAAAACTAAAAATCAGCAAGACACAGGCACCCCAAAGTTTAGGGCTGCTCTGTTGACAAGAACCCCCACTTCATTACACCTTAAATATCCTAGGAAAGAGAAAAATGGATAAAGAAGTTGTGGTCCTCATGTACAATGGAATATCACTCAGCCATGAAATCAACGTCATAAGGCTAGTAGCAGCACGATGAGTGGATTTAGGTACGACGATTCTAAGTGAAATAAGTCACACTGAAAAAGTCATTTATCCTAAGATATCACTTATAGAGGGAATGTAAAAACCGCTACACTTGAACTGAATTGCAAAACAGAACAGAGTCACACGTTTAGGAAACACACTATGGCTGCTGAACGGGAAAGGTGAGGTGGGGTGATGCATAAAACAAGGGTTTCAAATTAGCTCCGATACCGTTCCATAAACCCAATATGTAAGAGACAAGACCTATTCCTTTTTCAGTGAACTGGACTCAACACCCCCTATTCACCGCACAAGAATATATCTGACTAGTAAGAATCTTCAAACCTATGTATTGATATCTCTCTGTAAGTGAGTCAAGGGGGTGTAAAGCGGCATAAACACAGCCGTGAAAAGCAGCTAAACCCCATTATAAAAATAAATTACTTTTCAAAACCCGTGAAACAAAGACAGTGAAAGAGAGAGCAATTCTTACAAAATTCGTTCAGGGGCTGTGATGCAACCTGGATTGACCATATCTAGACCCACAGCTGATTGAGACATAAGGGTGGACACTCTTGGGGCTGAGAGGTTCGGTGAGGTTGGGTGAGCCAACGCAGACCCTTTCAAGTAATACTGCATGGTACCCATCCCATGGGTCCCAAATCTCCAGGTTCAAGGGCATCTTCCTACATCGAAAACAGGCATGAGAAACCCAGAAGATGGTACACCGTGTGATCGGGAAAGGTTTCTAAAACGCACCTCATTTCTCATCTCCTTTGCTCGGGTTCGCCATTCCAGCCGATTTACTAGCCATCTCCCTCCTTGGAGAATCAGCACCTTTAACCTCCTGTTCCGTACAGGTTGCAATTTGTCCTGAGGATGAACGGGAAAAGGGGGAACCAATGAGAGACTAGCTCTAGGTGTTGGGACAGGCACAGGTCACTCTATTTTCCCATCAGGAAGAAGAATTAAGCACAAGCTCAGCCTGCCCCCCAGAACCAGAAGAGGGCCTGAAGCAATCCTGCGATTTTGCGGCCAGCTCCCAAAAAAGCGAGTTGAAAAATGGAGCTCAGGGGCACTGCAATTCACAAACCTGCAGAGTTTTAAATGATACCTCTCGTCCACAAATATATTAAGGGAAGGCAACGAAGAGGCTTTGAAAGCAAGGCAGAATTGCAGGAAACAGATTTCAGGAGGTAGATTCGAATCGCCTTGAAAGCACATGAAAAGCGGCCAAACCTGGACAATGATGCCCTTGGCCAAAAAGGGCGTATGCGTTTTTTCCTGAATATATTCAGGAAAAAACGCATGCACCCTCTTTGGCCAACCAAGCAACCTAGAAAGGCAAATCAGCGCTCCAAAGAAGTCTCGCTTCCCAGCGGGCAAAAGGGCCATGCGGAAAAAAGTGTCCAAACCAGAAATGCAGGACCGGCCATGGAGAAATGGGAGCCTTGCTACGCTGATGGGCGGGATGTAAATTGCCAACAGCAACTCTGGAGAAGTGTACGGTGTGTCCTGAAACATCTGAAAAACACAGCTTGGAGAGCATAGGGCACTTCCACTCATGGGCGTATAAATTGGGAAAACTACAAATCAGCAAGACACAGGCACCCCAAAGTTTAGGGCTGCTCGGTGGACAAGAACCCCCACTTCATTACACCTTAAATATCCTAGGAAAGAGAAAAATGGATAAAGAAGTTGTGGTCCTCATGTACAATGGAATATCACTCAGCCATGAAATCAACGTCATAAGGCTACTAGCAGCACGATGAGTGGATTTAGGTACGACGATTCTAAGTGAAATAAGTCACACAGAAAAAGACACTTATCATAAGATATCACTTAGAGAGGGAATGTAAAAACCGCTACACTTGAACTGAATTACAAAACGGAACAGAGTCACACGTTTAGAAAACACACTATGGCTGCTGAACGGGAAAAGTGAGGTGGGGTGATGCATAAAACAAGGATTTCAAATTAGCTCAGATACTGTTCCATAAACCCAATATGTAAGAGACAAGACCTATTCCTTTTTCAGTGACCTGGACTCAACACCCCCTATTCACCGCACAAGAATATATCTGACTAGTAAGAATCTTCAAACCTATGTATTGATATCTCTCTGTAAGTGAGTCAAGGGGGTGTAAAGCGGCATAAACACAGCCGTGAAAAGCAGCTAAACCCCATTATAAAAATAAATTACTTTTCAAAACCCGTGAAACAAAGACAGTGAAAGAGAGAGCAATTCTTACAAAATTCGTTCAGGGGCTGTGATGCAACCTGGATTGACCATATCTAGACCCACAGCTGATTGAGACATAAGGGTGGACACTCTTGGGGCTGAGAGGTTCGGTGAGGTTGGGTGAGCCAACGCAGACCCTTTCAAGTAATACTGCATGGTACCCATCCCATGGGTCCCAAATCTCCAGGTTCAAGGGCATCTTCCTACATCGAAAACAGGCATGAGAAACCCAGAAGATGGTACACCGTGTGATCGGGAAAGGTTTCTAAAACGCACCTCATTTCTCATCTCCTTTGCTCGGGTTCGCCATTCCAGCCGATTTACTAGCCATCTCCCTCCTTGGAGAATCAGCACCTTTAACCTCCTGTTCCGTACAGGTTGCAATTTGTCCTGAGGATGAACGGGAAAAGGGGGAACCAATGAGAGACTAGCTCTAGGTGTTGGGACAGGCACAGGTCACTCTATTTTCCCATCAGGAAGAAGAATTAAGCACAAGCTCAGCCTGCCCCCCAGAACCAGAAGAGGGCCTGAAGCAATCCTGCGATTTTGCGGCCAGCTCCCAAAAAAGCGAGTTGAAAAATGGAGCTCAGGGGCACTGCAATTCACAAACCTGCAGAGTTTTAAATGATACCTCTCGTCCACAAATATATTAAGGGAAGGCAACGAAGAGGCTTTGAAAGCAAGGCAGAATTGCAGGAAACAGATTTCAGGAGGTAGATTCGAATCGCCTTGAAAGCACATGAAAAGCGGCAAAACGTGGACAATGATGCCCTTGGCCAAAAGGGGCGTATGCGTTTTTTCCTGAATATATTCAGGAAAAAACGCATACGCCCTTTTTGGCCAACCAAGCAACCTGGAAAGGCAAATCAGCGCTCCAAAGAAGTCTCGCTTCCCAGCGGGCAAAAGGGCCATGCGGAAAGAAGTGTCCAAACCAGAAATGCAGGACCGGCCATGGAGAAATGGGAGCCTTGCTACGCTGATGGGCGGGATGTAAATTGCCAACAGCCACTCTGGAGAAGTGTACGGTGTGGCCTGAAACATCTACAAAACACAGCTTGGAGAGCATAGGGCACTTCCACTCATGGGCGTATAAATTGGGAAAACTAAAAATCAGCAAGACACAGGCACCCCAAAGTTTAGGGCTGCTCTGTTGACAAGAACCACCACTTCATTACACCTTAAATATCCTAGGAAAGAGAAAAATGGATAAAGAAATTGTGGTCCTCATGTACAATGGAATATCACTCAGCCATGAAATCAACGTCATAAGGCTAGTAGCAGCACGATGAGTGGATTTAGGTACGACGATTCTAAGTGAAATAAGTCACACAGAAAAAGTCATTTATCCTAAGATATCACTTATAGAGGGAATGTAAAAACCGCTACACTTGAACTGAATTGCAAAACAGAACAGAGTCACACGTTTAGGAAACACACTATGGCTGCTGAACGGGAAAGGTGAGGTGGGGTGATGCATAAAACAAGGGTTTCAAATTAGCTCCGATACCGTTCCATAAACCCAATATGTAAGAGACAAGACCTATTCCTTTTTCAGTGAACTGGACTCAACACCCCCTATTCACCGCACAAGAATATATCTGACTAGTAAGAATCTTCAAACCTATGTATTGATATCTCTCTGTACGTGAGTCAAGGGGGTGTAAAGTGGCATAAACACAGCCGTGAAAAGCAGCTAAACCCCATTATAAAAATAAATTACTTTTCAAAACCCGTGAAACAAAGACAGTGAAAGAGAGAGCAATTCTTACAAAATTCGTTCAGGGGCTGTGATGCAACCTGGATTGACCATATCTAGACCCACAGCTGATTGAGACATAAGGGTGGAAACTCTTGGGGATGAGAGGTTCGGTGAGGTTGGGTGAGCCAACGCAGACCCTTTCAAGTAATACTGCATGGTACCCATCCCATGGGTCCCAAATCTCCAGGTTCAAGGGCATCTTCCTACATCGAAAACAGGCATGAGAAACCCAGAAGATGGTACACCGTGTGATCGGGAAAGGTTTCTAAAACGCACCTCATTTCTCATCTCCTTTGCTCGGGTTTGCCATTCCAGCCGATTTACTAGCCATCTCCCTCCTTGGAGAATCAGCACCTTTAACCTCCTGTTCCGTACAGGTTGCAATTTGTCCTGAGGATGAACGGGAAGAGGGGGAACCAATGAGAGACTAGCTCTAGGTGTTTGGACAGGCACAGGTCACTCTATTTTCCCATCAGGAAGAAGAATTAAGCACAAGCTCAGCCTGCCCCCCAGAACCAGAAGAGGGCCTGAAGCAATCCTGCGCTTTTGCGGCCAGCTCCCAAAAAAGCGAGTTGAAAAACGGAGCTCAGGGGCACTGCAATTCACAAACCTGCAGAGTTTTAAATGATACCTCTCGTCCACAAATATATTAAGGGAAGGCAACGAAGAGGCTTTGAAAGCAAGGCAGAATTGCAGGAAACAGATTTCAGGAGGTAGATTCGAATCGCCTTGAAAGCACATGAAAAGCGGCCAAACCTGGACAATGATGCCCTTGGCCAAAAAGGGCGTATGCGTTTTTTCCTGAATATATTAAGGAAAAAACGCATACGCCCTTTTTGGCCAACCAAGCAACCTAGAAAGGCAAATCAGCGCTCCAAAGAAGTCTCGCTTCCCAGCGGGCAAAAGGGCCATGCGGAAAAAAGTGTCCAAACCAGAAATGCAGGACCGGCCATGGAGAAATGGGAGCCTTGCTACGCTGATGGGCGGGATGTAAATTGCCAACAGCAACTCTGGAGAAGTGTACGGTGTGTCCTGAAACATCTGAAAAACACAGCTTGGAGAGCATAGGGCACTTCCACTCATGGGCGTATAAATTGGGAAAACTACAAATCAGCAAGACACAGGCACCCCAAAGTTTAGGGCTGCTCGGTGGACAAGAACCCCCACTTCATTACACCTTAAATATCCTAGGAAAGAGAAAAATGGATAAAGAAGTTGTGGTCCTCATGTACAATGGAATATCACTCAGCCATGAAATCAACGTCATAAGGCTACTAGCAGCACGATGAGTGGATTTAGGTACGACGATTCTAAGTGAAATAAGTCACACAGAAAAAGACACTTATCATAAGATATCACTTAGAGAGGGAATGTAAAAACCGCTACACTTGAACTGAATTACAAAACGGAACAGAGTCACACGTTTAGAAAACACACTATGGCTGCTGAACGGGAAAAGTGAGGTGGGGTGATGCATAAAACAAGGATTTCAAATTAGCTCAGATACTGTTCCATAAACCCAATATGTAAGAGACAAGACCTATTCCTTTTTCAGTGACCTGGACTCAACACCCCCTATTCACCGCACAAGAATATATCTGACTAGTAAGAATCTTCAAACCTATGTATTGATATCTCTCTGTAAGTGAGTCAAGGGGGTGTAAAGCGGCATAAACACAGCCGTGAAAAGCAGCTAAACCCCATTATAAAAATAAATTACTTTTCAAAACCCGTGAAACAAAGACAGTGAAAGAGAGAGAAATTCTTACAAAATTCGTTCAGGTGCTGTGATGCAAACTGGATTGACCATATCTAGACCCACAGCTGATTGAGACATAAGGGTGGACACTCTTGGGGCTGAGAGGTTCGGTGAGGTTGGGTGAGCCAACGCAGACCCTTTCAAGTAATACTGCATGGTACCCATCCCATGGGTCCCAAATCTCCAGGTTCAAGGGCATCTTCCTACATCGAAAACAGGCATGAGAAACCCAGAAGATGGTACACCGTGTGATCGGGAAAGGTTTCTAAAACGCACCTCATTTCTCATCTCCTTGGCTCGGGTTCGCCATTCCAGCCGATTTACTAGCCATCTCCCTCCTTGGAGAATCAGCACCTTTAACCTCCTGTTCCGTACAGGTTGCAATTTGTCCTGAGGATGAACGGGAAGAGGGGGAACCAATGAGAGACTAGCTCTAGGTGTTGGGACAGGCACAGGTCACTCTATTTTCCCATCAGGAAGAAGAATTAAGCACAAGCTCAGCCTGCCCCCCAGAACCAGAAGAGGGCCTGAAGCAATCCTGCGCTTTTGCGGCCAGCTCCCAAAAAAGCGAGTTGAAAAACGGAGCTCAGGGGCACTGCAATTCACAAACCTGCAGAGATTTAAATGATACCTCTCGTCCACAAATATATTAAGGGAAGGCAACGAAGAGGCTTTGAAAGCAAGGCAGAATTGCAGGAAACAGATTTCAGGAGGTAGATTCGAATCGCCTTGAAAGCACATGAAAAGCGGCCAAACCTGGACAATGATGCCCTTGGCCAAAAAGTGCGTATGCGTTTTTTCCTGAATATATTCAGGAAAAAACGCATACGCCCTTTTTGGCCAACCAAGCAACCTGGAAAGGCAAATCAGCGCTCCAAAGAAGTCTCGCTTCCCAGCGGGCAAAAGGGCCATGCGGAAAAAAGAGTCCAAACCAGAAATGCAGGACCGGCCATGGAGAAATGGGAGCCTTGCTACGCTGATGGGCGGGATGTAAATTGCCAACAGCCACTCTGGAGAAGTGTACGGTGTGTCCTGAAACATCTGAAAAACACAGCTTGGAGAGCATAGGGCACTTCCACTCATGGGCGTATAAATTGGGAAAACTAAAAATCAGCAAGACACAGGCACCCCAAAGTTTAGGGCTGCTCTGTGGACAAGAACCCCCACTTCATTACACCTTAAATATCCTAGGAAAGAGAAAAATGGATAAAGAAGTTGTGGTCCTCATGTACAATGGAATATCACTCAGCCATGAAATCAACGTCATAAGGCTAGTAGCAGCACGATGAGTGGATTTAGGTACGACGATTCTAAGTGAAATAAGTCACACAGAAAAAGACACTTATCATAAGATATCACTTAGAGAGGGAATGTAAAAACCGCTACACTTGAACTGAATTACAAAACGGAACAGAGTCACACGTTTAGAAAACACACTATGGCTGCTGAACGGGAAAAGTGAGGTGGGGTGATGCATAAAACAAGGATTTCAAATTAGCTCAGATACTGTTCCATAAACCCAATATGTAAGAGACAAGACCTATTCCTTTTTCAGTGAACTGGACTCAACACCCCCTATTCACCGCACAAGAATATATCTGACTAGTAAGAATCTTCAAACCTATGTATTGATATCTCTCTGTAAGTGAGTCAAGGGGGTGTAAAGCGGCATAAACACAGCCGTGAAAAGCAGCTAAACCCCATTATAAAAATAAATTACTTTTCAAAACCCGTGAAACAAAGACAGTGAAAGAGAGAGAAATTCTTACAAAATTCGTTCAGGGGCTGTGATGCAACCTGGATTGACCATATCTAGACCCACAGCTGATTGAGACATAAGGGTGGACACTCTTGGGGCTGAGAGGTTCGGTGAGGTTGGGTGAGCCAACGCAGACCCTTTCAAGTAATACTGCATGGTACCCATCCCATGGGTCCCAAATCTCCAGGTTCAAGGGCATCTTCCTACATCGAAAACAGGCATGAGAAACCCAGAAGATGGTACACCGTGTGATCGGGAAAGGTTTCTAAAACGCACCTCATTTCTCATCTCCTTTGCTCGGGTTCGCCATTCCAGCCGATTTACTAGCCATCTCCCTCCTTGGAGAATCAGCACCTTTAACCTCCTGTTCCGTACAGGTTGCAATTTGTCCTGAGGATGAACGGGAAGAGGGGGAACCAATGAGAGACTAGCTCTAGGTGTTGGGACAGGCACAGGTCACTCTATTTTCCCATCAGGAAGAAGAATTAAGCACAAGCTCAGCCTGCCCCCCAGAACCAGAAGAGGGCCTGAAGCAATCCTGCGCTTTTGCGGCCAGCTCCCAAAAAAGCGAGTTGAAAAATGGAGCTCAGGGGCACTGCAATTCACAAACCTGCAGAGTTTTAAATGATACCTCTCGTCCACAAATATATTAAGGGAAGGCAACGAAGAGGCTTTGAAAGCAAGGCAGAATTGCAGGAAACAGATTTCAGGAGGTAGATTCGAATCGCCTTGAAAGCACATGAAAAGCGGCAAAACGTGGACAATGATGCCCTTGGCCAAAAGGGGCGTATGCGTTTTTTCCTGAATATATTCAGGAAAAAACGCATACGCCCTTTTTGGCCAACCAAGCAACCTGGAAAGGCAAATCAGCGCTCCAAAGAAGTCTCGCTTCCCAGCGGGCAAAAGGGCCATGCGGAAAAAAGTGTCCAAACCAGAACTGCACGACCGGCCATGGAGAAATGGGAGCCTTGCTTCGCTGATGGGCGGGATGTAAATTGCCAACAGCCACTCTGGAGAAGTGTAAGGTGTGTCCTGAAACATCTAAAAAACACAGCTTGGAGAGCATAGGGCACTTCCACTCATGGGCGTATAAATTGGGAAAACTAAAAATCAGCAAGACACAGGCACCCCAAAGTTTAGGGCTGCTCTGTTGACAAGAACCCCCATTTAATTACACCTTAAATATCCTAGGAAAGAGAAAAATGGATAAAGAAGTTGGGGTCCTCATGTACAATGGAATATCACTTAGCCATGAAATCAACGTCATAAGGCTAGTAGCAGCACGATGAGTGGATTTAGGTACGACGATTCTAAGTGAAATAAGTCACACAGAAAAAGACACTTATCCTAAGATATCACTTAGAGAGGGAATGTAAAAACCGCTACACTTGTACTGAATTACAAAACAGAACGGAGTCACACGTTTAGAAAACACACTATGGCTGCTGAACGGGAAAGGTGAGGTGGAGTGATGCATAAAACAATGGTTTCAAATTAGCTCAGATACCGTTCCATAAACCCAATATGTAAGAGACAAGACCTATTCATTTTTCAGTGACCAGGACTCAACACCCCCTATTCACCGCACAAGAATATATCTGACTAGTAAGAATCTTCAAACCTATGTATTGATATCTCTCTGTAAGTGAGTCAAGGGCGTGTAAAGCGGCATAAACACAGCCGTGAAAAGCAGCTAAACCCCATTATAAAAAGAAATTACTTTTCAAAACCCGTGAAACAAAGACAGTGAAAGAGAGAGAAATTCTTACAAAATTCGTTCAGGGGCTGTGATGCAACCTGGATTGACCATATCTAGACCCACAGCTGATTGAGACATAAGGGTGGACACTCTTGGGGCTGAGAGGTTCGGTGAGGTTGGGTGAGCCAACGCAGACCCTTTCAAGTAATACTGCATGGTACCCATCCCATGGGTCCCAAATCTCCAGGTTCAAGGGCATCTTCCTACATCGAAAACAGGCATGAGAAACCCAGAAGATGGTACACCGTGTGATCGGGAAAGGTTTCTAAAACGCACCTCATTTCTCATCTCCTTTGCTCGGGTTCGCCATTCCAGCCGATTTACTAGCCATCTCCCTCCTTGGAGAATCAGCACCTTTAACCTCCTGTTCCGTACAGGTTGCAATTTGTCCTGAGGATGAACGGGAAGAGGGGGAACCAATGAGAGACTAGCTCTAGGTGTTGGGACAGGCACAGGTCACTCTATTTTCCCATCAGGAAGAAGAATTAAGCACAAGCTCAGCCTGCCCCCCAGAACCAGAAGAGGGCCTGAAGCAATCCTGCGCTTTTGCGGCCAGCTCCCAAAAAAGCGAGTTGAAAAATGGAGCTCAGGGGCACTGCAATTCACAAACCTGCAGAGTTTTAAATGATACCTCTCGTCCACAAATATATTAAGGGAAGGCAACGAAGAGGCTTTGAAAGCAAGGCAGAATTGCAGGAAACAGATTTCAGGAGGTAGATTCGAATCGCCTTGAAAGCACATGAAAAGCGGCAAAACGTGGACAATGATGCCCTTGGCCAAAAGGGGCGTATGCGTTTTTTCCTGAATATATTCAGGAAAAAACGCATACGCCCTTTTTGGCCAACCAAGCAACCTGGAAAGGCAAATCAGCGCTCCAAAGAAGTCTCGCTTCCCAGCGGGCAAAAGGGCCATGCGGAAAAAAGTGTCCAAACCAGAACTGCACGACCGGCCATGGAGAAATGGGAGCCTTGCTTCGCTGATGGGCGGGATGTAAATTGCCAACAGCCACTCTGGAGAAGTGTAAGGTGTGTCCTGAAACATCTAAAAAACACAGCTTGGAGAGCATAGGGCACTTCCACTCATGGGCGTATAAATTGGGAAAACTAAAAATCAGCAAGACACAGGCACCCCAAAGTTTAGGGCTGCTCTGTTGACAAGAACCCCCATTTAATTACACCTTAAATATCCTAGGAAAGAGAAAAATGGATAAAGAAGTTGGGGTCCTCATGTACAATGGAATATCACTTAGCCATGAAATCAACGTCATAAGGCTAGTAGCAGCACGATGAGTGGATTTAGGTACGACGATTCTAAGTGAAATAAGTCACACAGAAAAAGACACTTATCCTAAGATATCACTTAGAGAGGGAATGTAAAAACCGCTACACTTGTACTGAATTACAAAACAGAACGGAGTCACACGTTTAGAAAACACACTATGGCTGCTGAACGGGAAAGGTGAGGTGGAGTGATGCATAAAACAATGGTTTCAAATTAGCTCAGATACCGTTCCATAAACCCAATATGTAAGAGACAAGACCTATTCATTTTTCAGTGACCAGGACTCAACACCCCCTATTCACCGCACAAGAATATATCTGACTAGTAAGAATCTTCAAACCTATGTATTGATATCTCTCTGTAAGTGAGTCAAGGGCGTGTAAAGCGGCATAAACACAGCCGTGAAAAGCAGCTAAACCCCATTATAAAAAGAAATTACTTTTCAAAACCCGTGAAACAAAGACAGTGAAAGAGAGAGAAATTCTTACAAAATTCGTTCAGGGGCTGTGATGCAACCTGGATTGACCATATCTAGACCCACAGCTGATTGAGACATAAGGGTGGACACTCTTGGGGCTGAGAGGTTCGGTGAGGTTGGGTGAGCCAACGCAGACCCTTTCAAGTAATACTGCATGGTACCCATCCCATGGGTCCCAAATCTCCAGGTTCAAGGGCATCTTCCTACATCGAAAACAGGCATGAGAAACCCAGAAGATGGTACACCCTGTGATCGGGAAAAGTTTCTAAAACGCACCTCTTTTCTCATCTCCTTTGCTCGGGTTCGCCATTCCAGCCGATTTACTAGCCATCTCCCTCCTTGGAGAATCAGCACCTTTAACCTCCTGTTCCGTACAGGTTGCAATTTGTCCTGAGGATGAACGGGAAGAGGGGGAACCAATGAGAGACTAGCTCTAGGTGTTGGGACAGGCACAGGTCACTCTATTTTCCCATCAGGAAGAAGAATTAAGCACAAGCTCAGCCTGCCCCCCAGAACCAGAAGAGGGCCTGAAGCAATCCTGCGCTTTTGCGGCCAGCTCCCAAAAAAGAGAGTTGAAAAACGGAGCTCAGGGGCACTGCAATTCACAAACCTGCAGAGTTTTAAATGATACCTCTCGTCCACAAATATATTAAGGGAAGGCAACGAAGAGGCTTTGAAAGCAAGGCAGAATTGCAGGAAACAGATTTCAGTAGGTAGATTCGAATCGCCTTGAAAGCACATGAAAAGCGGCCAAACCTGGACAATGATGCCCTTGGCCAAAAAGTGCGTATGCGTTTTTTCCTGAATATATTCAGGAAAAAAAGCATACGCCCTTTTTGGCCAACCAAGCAACCTGGAAAGGCAAATCAGCGCTCCAAAGAAGTCTCGCTTCCCAGCGGGCAAAAGGGCCATGCGGAAAAAAGTGTCCAAACCAGAAATGCAGGACCGGCCATGGAGAAATGGGAGCCTTGCTACGCTGATGGGCGGGATGTAGATTGCCAACAGCCACTCTGGAGAAGTGTACGGTGTGTCCTGAAACATCTGAAAAACACAGCTTGGAGAGCATAGGGCACTTACACTCATGGGCGTATAAATTGGGAAAACTAAAAATCAGCAAGACACAGGCACCCCAAAGTTTAGGGCTGCTCTGTTGACAAGAACCCCCACTTCATTACACCTTAAATATCCTAGGAAAGAGAAAAATGGATAAAGAAGTTGTGGTCCTCATGTACAATGGAATATCACTCAGCCATGAAATCAACGTCATAAGGCTAGTAGCAGCACGATGAGTGGATTTAGGTACGACGATTCTAAGTGAAATAAGTCACACAGAAAAAGACACTTATCATAAGATATCACTTAGAGAGGGAATGTAAAAACCGCTACACTTGAACTGAATTACAAAACGGAACAGAGTCACACGTTTAGAAAACACACTATGGCTGCTGAACGGGAAAAGTGAGGTGGGGTGATGCATAAAACAAGGATTTCAAATTAGCTCAGATACTGTTCCATAAACCCAATATGTAAGAGACAAGACCTATTCCTTTTTCAGTGACCTGGACTCAACACCCCCTATTCACCGCACAAGAATATATCTGACTAGTAAGAATCTACAAACCTATGTATTGATATCTCTCTGTAAGTGAGTCAAGGGCGTGTAAAGCAGCATAAACACAGCCGTGAAAAGCAGCTAAACCCCATTATAAAAATAAATTACTTTTCAAAACCCGTGAAACAAAGACAGTGAAAGAGAGAGAAATTCTTACAAAATTCGTTCAGGGGCTGTGATGCAACCTGGATTGACCATATCTAGACCCACAGCTGATTGAGACATAAGGGTGGACACTCTTGGGGCTGAGAGGTTCGGTGAGGTTGGGTGAGCCAACGTAGACCCTTTCAAGTAATACTGCATGGTACCCATCCCATGGGTCCCAAATCTCCAGGTTCAAGGGCATCTTCCTACATCGAAAACAGGCATGAGAAACCCAGAAGATGGTACACCGTGTGATCGGGAAAGGTTTCTAAAACGCACCTCATTTCTCATCTCCTTGGCTCGGGTTCGCCATTCCAGCCGATTTACTAGCCATCTCCCTCCTTCGAGAATCAGCACCTTTAACCTCCTGTTCCGTACAGGTTGCAATTTGTCCTGAGGATGAACGGGAAGAGGGGGAACCAATGAGAGACTAGCTCTAGGTGTTGGGACAGGCACAGGTCACTCTATTTTCCCATCAGGAAGAAGAATTAAGCACAAGCTCAGCCTGCCCCCCAGAACCAGAAGAGGGCCTGAAGCAATCCTGCGCTTTTGCGGCCAGCTCCCAAAAAAGCGAGTTGAAAAACGGAGCTCAGGGGCACTGCAATTCACAAACCTGCAGAGTTTTAAATGATACCTCTCGTCCACAAATATATTAAGGGAAGGCAACGAAGAGGCTTTGAAAGCAAGGCAGAATTGCAGGAAACAGATTTCAGTAGGTAGATTCGAATCGCCTTGAAAGCACATGAAAAGTGGCCAAACCTGGACAATGATGCCCTTGGCCAAAAAGGGCGTATGCGTTTTTTCCTGAATATATTCAGGAAAAAACGCATACGCCCTTTTTGGCCAACCAAGCAACCTGGAAAGGCAAATCAGCGCTCCAAAGAAGTCTCGCTTCCCAGCGGGCAAAAGGGCCATGCGGAAAAAAGTGTCCAAACCAGAAATGCAGGACCGGCCATGGAGAAATGGGAGCCTTGCTACGCTGATGGGCGGGATGTAAATTGCCAACAGCCACTCTGGAGAAGTGTACGGTGTGTCCTGAAACATCTGAAAAACACAGCTTGGAGAGCATAGGGCACTTCCACTCATGGGCGTATAAATTGGGAAAGCTAAAAATCAGCAAGACACAGGCACCCGAAAGTTTAGGGCTGCTCTGTTGACAAGAACCCCCACTTCATTACACCTTAAATATCCTAGGAAAGAGAAAAATGGATAAAGAAGTTGTGGTCCTCATGTACAATGGAATATCACTCAGCCATGAAATCAACGTCATAAGGCTAGTAGCAGCACGATGAGTGGATTTAGGTACGACGATTCTAAGTGAAATAAGTCACACAGAAAAAGACACTTATCCTAAGATATCACTTAGAGAGGGAATGTAAAAACCGCTACACTTGTACTGAATTACAAAACAGAACAGAGTCACACGTTTAGAAAACACACTATGGCTGCTGAACGGGAAAGGTGAGGTGGGGTGATGCATAAAACAAGGGTTTCAAATTAGCTCAGATACCGTTCCATAAACCCAATATGTAAGAGACAAGACCTATTCCTTTTTCAGTGACCAGGACTCAACACCCCCTATTCACCGCACAAGAATATATCTGACTAGTAAGAATCTTCAAACCTATGTATTGATATCTCTCTGTAAGTGAGTCAAGGGCGTGTAAAGCGGCATAAACACAGCCGTGAAAAGCAGCTAAACCCCATTATAAAAATAAATTACTTTTCAAAACCCGTGAAACAAAGACAGTGAAAGAGAGAGAAATTCTTACAAAATTCGTTCAGGGGCTGTGATGCAAACTGGATTGACCATATCTAGACCCACAGCTGATTGAGACATAAGGGTGGACACTCTTGGGGCTGAGAGGTTCGGTGAGGTTGGGTGAGCCAACGCAGACCCTTTCAAGTAATACTGCATGGTACCCATCCCATGGGTCCCAAATCTCCAGGTTCAAGGGCATCTTCCTACATCGAAAACAGGCATGAGAAACCCAGAAGATGGTACACCGTGTGATCGGGAAAAGTTTCTAAAACGCACCTCATTTGTCATCTCCTTTGCTCGGGTTCGCCATTCCAGCCGATTTACTAGCCATCTCCCTCCTTGGAGAATCAGCACCTTTAACCTCCTGTTCCGTACAGGTTGCAATTTGTCCTGAGGATGAACGGGAAGAGGGGGAACCAATGAGAGACTAGCTCTAGGTGTTGGGACAGGCACAGGTCACTCTATTTTCCCATCAGGAAGAAGAAGTAAGCACAAGCTCAGCCTGCCCCCCAGAACCAGAAGAGGGCCTGAAGCAATCCTGCGCTTTTGCGGCCAGCTCCCAAAAAAGCGAGTTGAAAAACGGAGCTCAGGGGCACTGCAATTCACAAACCTGCAGAGTTTTAAATGATACCTCTCGTCCACAAATATATTAAGGGAAGGCAACGAAGAGGCTTTGAAAGCAAGGCAGAATTGCAGGAAACAGATTTCAGTAGGTAGATTCGAATCGCCTTGAAAGCACATGAAAAGCGGCCAAACCTGGACAATGATGCCCTTGGCCAAAAAGTGCGTATGCGTTTTTTCCTGAATATATTCAGGAAAAAAAGCATACGCCCTTTTTGGCCAACCAAGCAACCTGGAAAGGCAAATCAGCGCTCCAAAGAAGTCTCGCTTCCCAGCGGGCAAAAGGGCCATGCGGAAAAAAGTGTCCAAACCAGAAATGCAGGACCGGCCATGGAGAAATGGGAGCCTTGCTACGCTGATGGGCGGGATGTAGATTGCCAACAGCCACTCTGGAGAAGTGTACGGTGTGTCCTGAAACATCTGAAAAACACAGCTTGGAGAGCATAGGGCACTTACACTCATGGGCGTATAAATTGGGAAAACTAAAAATCAGCAAGACACAGGCACCCCAAAGTTTAGGGCTGCTCTGTTGACAAGAACCCCCACTTCATTACACCTTAAATATCCTAGGAAAGAGAAAAATGGATAAAGAAGTTGTGGTCCTCATGTACAATGGAATATCACTCAGCCATGAAATCAACGTCATAAGGCTAGTAGCAGCACGATGAGTGGATTTAGGTACGACGATTCTAAGTGAAATAAGTCACACAGAAAAAGACACTTATCCTAAGATATCACTTAGAGAGGGAATGTAAAAACCGCTACACTTGAACTGAATTACAAAACGGAACAGAGTCACACGTTTAGAAAACACACTATGGCTGCTGAACGGGAAAAGTGAGGTGGGGTGATGCATAAAACAAGGATTTCAAATTAGCTCAGATACTGTTCCATAAACCCAATATGTAAGAGACAAGACCTATTCCTTTTTCAGTGACCTGGACTCAACACCCCCTATTCACCGCACAAGAATATATCTGACTAGTAAGAATCTACAAACCTATGTATTGATATCTCTCTGTAAGTGAGTCAAGGGCGTGTAAAGCGGCATAAACACAGCCGTGAAAAGCAGCTAAACCCCATTATAAAAATAAATTACTTTTCAAAACCCGTGAAACAAAGACAGTGAAAGAGAGAGAAATTCTTACAAAATTCGTTCAGGGGCTGTGATGCAACCTGGATTGACCATATCTAGACCCACAGCTGATTGAGACATAAGGGTGGACACTCTTGGGGCTGAGAGGTTCGGTGAGGTTGGGTGAGCCAACGCAGACCCTTTCAAGTAATACTGCATGGTACCCATCCCATGGGTCCCAAATCTCCAGGTTCAAGGGCATCTTCCTACATCGAAAACAGGCATGAGAAACCCAGAAGATGGTACACCGTGTGATCGGGAAAGGTTTCTAAAACGCACCTCATTTCTCATCTCCTTGGCTCGGGTTCGCCATTCCAGCCGATTTACTAGCCATCTCCCTCCTTCGAGAATCAGCACCTTTAACCTCCTGTTCCGTACAGGTTGCAATTTGTCCTGAGGATGAACGGGAAGAGGGGGAACCAATGAGAGACTAGCTCTAGGTGTTGGGACAGGCACAGGTCACTCTATTTTCCCATCAGGAAGAAGAATTAAGCACAAGCTCAGCCTGCCCCCCAGAACCAGAAGAGGGCCTGAAGCAATCCTGCGCTTTTGCGGCCAGCTCCCAAAAAAGCGAGTTGAAAAACGGAGCTCAGGGGCACTGCAATTCACAAACCTGCAGAGTTTTAAATGATACCTCTCGTCCACAAATATATTAAGGGAAGGCAACGAAGAGGCTTTGAAAGCAAGGCAGAATTGCAGGAAACAGATTTCAGTAGGTAGATTCGAATCGCCTTGAAAGCACATGAAAAGCGGCCAAACCTGGACAATGATGCCCTTGGCCAAAAAGGGCGTATGCGTTTTTTCCTGAATATATTCAGGAAAAAACGCATACGCCCTTTTTGGCCAACCAAGCAACCTGGAAAGGCAAATCAGCGCTCCAAAGAAGTCTCGCTTCCCAGCGGGCAAAAGGGCCATGCGGAAAAAAGTGTCCAAACCAGAAATGCAGGACCGGCCATGGAGAAATGGGAGCCTTGCTACGCTGATGGGCGGGATGTAAATTGCCAACAGCCACTCTGGAGAAGTGTACGGTGTGTCCTGAAACATCTGAAAAACACAGCTTGGAGAGCATAGGGCACTTCCACTCATGGGCGTATAAATTGGGAAAGCTAAAAATCAGCAAGACACAGGCACCCGAAAGTTTAGGGCTGCTCTGTTGACAAGAACCCCCACTTCATTACACCCTAAATATCCTAGGAAAGAGAAAAATGGATAAAGAAGTTGTGGTCCTCATGTACAATGGAATATCACTCAGCCATGAAATCAACGTCATAAGGCTAGTAGCAGCACGATGAGTGGATTTAGGTACGACGATTCTAAGTGAAATAAGTCACACAGAAAAAGACACTTATCCTAAGATATCACTTAGAGAGGGAATGTAAAAACCGCTACACTTGTACTGAATTACAAAACAGAACAGAGTCACACGTTTAGAAAACACACTATGGCTGCTGAACGGGAAAGGTGAGGTGGGGTGATGCATAAAACAAGGGTTTCAAATTAGCTCAGATACCGTTCCATAAACCCAATATGTAAGAGACAAGACCTATTCCTTTTTCAGTGACCAGGACTCAACACCCCCTATTCACCGCACAAGAATATATCTGACTAGTAAGAATCTTCAAACCTATGTATTGATATCTCTCTGTAAGTGAGTCAAGGGCGTGTAAAGCGGCATAAACACAGCCGTGAAAAGCAGCTAAACCCCATTATAAAAATAAATTACTTTTCAAAACCCGTGAAACAAAGACAGTGAAAGAGAGAGAAATTCTTACAAAATTCGTTCAGGGGCTGTGATGCAAACTGGATTGACCATATCTAGACCCACAGCTGATTGAGACATAAGGGTGGACACTCTTGGGGCTGAGAGGTTCGGTGAGGTTGGGTGAGCCAACGCAGACCCTTTCAAGTAATACTGCATGGTACCCATCCCATGGGTCCCAAATCTCCAGGTTCAAGGGCATCTTCCTACATCGAAAACAGGCATGAGAAACCCAGAAGATGGTACACCGTGTGATCGGGAAAAGTTTCTAAAACGCACCTCATTTGTCATCTCCTTTGCTCGGGTTCGCCATTCCAGCCGATTTACTAGCCATCTCCCTCCTTGGAGAATCAGCACCTTTAACCTCCTCTTCCGTACAGGTTGCAATTTGTCCTGAGGATGAACGGGAAGAGGGGGAACCAATGAGAGACTAGCTCTAGGTGTTGGGACAGGCACAGGTCACTCTATTTTCCCATCAGGAAGAAGAATTAAGCACAAGCTCAGCCTGCCCCCCAGAACCAGAAGAGGGCCTGAAGCAATCCTGCGCTTTTGCGGCCAGCTCCCAAAAAAGCGAGTTGAAAAACGGAGCTCAGGGGCACTGCAATTCACAAACCTGCAGAGTTTTAAATGATACCTCTCGTCCACAAATATATTAAGGGAAGGCAACGAAGAGGCTTTGAAAGCAAGGCAGAATTGCAGGAAACAGATTTCAGTAGGTAGATTCGAATCGCCTTGAAAGCACATGAAAAGCGGCCAAACCTGGACAATGATGCCCTTGGCCAAAAAGGGCGTATGCGTTTTTTCCTGAATATATTCAGGAAAAAACGCATACGCCCTTTTTGGCCAACCAAGCAACCTGGAAAGGCAAATCAGCGCTCCAAAGAAGTCTCGCTTCCCAGCGGGCAAAAGGGCCATGCGGAAAAAAGTGTCCAAACCAGAAATGCAGGACCGGCCATGGAGAAATGGGAGCCTTGCTACGCTGATGGGCGGGATGTAAATTGCCAACAGCCACTCTGGAGAAGTGTACGGTGTGTCCTGAAACATCTGAAAAACACAGCTTGGAGAGCATAGGGCACTTCCACTCATGGGCGTATAAATTGGGAAAACTAAAAATCAGCAAGACACAGGCACCCGAAAGTTTAGGGCTGCTCTGTTGACAAGAACCCCCACTTCATTACACCTTAAATATCCTAGGAACGAGAAAAATGGATAAAGAAGTTGTGGTCCTCATGTACAATGAAATATCACTCAGCCATGAAATCAACGTCATAAGGCTAGTAGCAGCACGATGAGTGGATTTAGGTACGACGATTCTAAGTGAAATAAGTCACACAGAAAAAGACACTTATCCTAAGATATCACTTAGAGAGGGAATGTAATAACCGCTACACTTGTACTGAATTACAAATCAGAACAGAGTCACACGTTTAGAAAACACACTATGGCTGCTGAACGGGAAAGGTGAGGTGGGGTGATGCATAAAACAAGGGTATCAAATTAGCTCAGATACCGTTCCATAAACCCAATATGTAAGAGACAAGACCTATTCCTTTTTCAGTGACCAGGACTCAACACCCCCTATTCACCGCACAAGAATATATCTGACTAGTAAGAATCTTCAAACCTATGTATTGATATCTCTCTGTAAGTGAGTCAAGGGCGTGTAAAGCGGCATAAACACAGCCGTGAAAAGCAGCTAAACCCCATTATAAAAATAAATTACTTTTCAAAACCCGTGAAACAAAGACAGTGAAAGAGAGAGAAATTCTTACAAAATTCGTTCAGGGGCTGTGATGCAACCTGAATTGACCATATCTAGACCCACAGCTGATTGAGACATAAGGGTGGACACTCTTGGGGCTGAGAGGTTCGGTGAGGTTGGGTGAGCCAACGCAGACCCTTTCAAGTAATACTGCACGGTACCCATCCCATGGGTCCCAAATCTCCAGGTTCAAGGGCATCTTCCTACATCGAAAACAGGCATGAGAAACCCAGAAGATGGTACACCGTGTGATCGGGAAAGGTTTCTAAAACGCACCTCATTTCTCATCTCCTTGGCTCGGGTTCGCCATTCCAGCCGATTTACTAGCCATCTCCCTCCTTGGAGAATCAGCACCTTTAACCTCCTGTTCCGTACAGGTTGCAATTTGTCCTGAGGATGAACGGGAAGAGGGGGAACCAATGAGAGACTAGCTCCAGGTGTTGGGACAGGCACAGGTCACTCTATTTTCCCATCAGGAAGAAGAATTAAGCACAAGCTCAGCCTGCCCCCCAGAACCAGAAGAGGGCCTGAAGCAATCCTGCGCTTTTGCGGCCAGCTCCCAAAAAAGCGAGTTGAAAAACGGAGCTCAGGGGCACTGCAATTCACAAACCTGCAGAGTTTTAAATGATACCTCTCGTCCACAAATATATTAAGGGAAGGCAACGAAGAGGCTTTGAAAGCAAGGCAGAATTGCAGGAAACAGATTTCAGGAGGTAGATTCGAATCGCCTTGAAAGCACATGAAAAGCGGCAAAACGTGGACAATGATGCCCTTGGCCAAAAAGGGCGTATGCGTTTTTTCCTGAATATATTCAGGAAAAAACGCATACGCCCTTTTTGGCCAACCAAGCAACCTGGAAAGGCAAATCAGCGCTCCAAAGAAGTCTCGCTTCCCAGCGGGCAAAAGGGCCATGCGGAAAAAAGTGTCCAAACCAGAAATGCAGGACCGGCCATGGAGAAATGGGAGCCTTGCTACGTTGATGGGCGGGATGTAAATTGCCAACAGCCACTCTGGAGAAGTGTACGGTGTGTCCTGAAACATCTGAAAAACACAGCTTGGAGAGCATAGGGCACTTCCACTCATGGGCGTATAAATTGGGAAAGCTAAAAATCAGCAAGACACAGGCACCCGAAAGTTTAGGGCTGCTCTTTTGACAAGAACCCCCACTTCATTACACCTTAAATATCCTAGGAAAGAGAAAAATGGATAAAGAAGTTGTGGTCCTCATGTACAATGAAATATCACTCAGCCATGAAATCAACGTCATAAGGCTAGTAGCAGCACGATGAGTGGATTTAGGTACGACGATTCTAAGTGAAATAAGTCACACAGAAAAAGACACTTATCATAAGATATCACTTAGAGAGGGAAAGTAAAAACCGCTACACTTGTACTGAATTACAAAACAGAACAGAGTCACACGTTTAGAAAACACACTATGGCTGCTGAACGGGAAAGGTGAGGTGGGGTGATGCATAAAACAAGGGTTTCAAATTAGCTCAGATACCGTTCCATAAACCCAATATGTAAGAGACAAGACCTATTCCTTTTTCAGTGACCAGGACTCAACACCCCCTATTCACTGCACAAGAATATATCTGACTAGTAAGAATCTTCAAACCTATGTATTGATATCTCTCTGTAAGTGAGTCAAGGGCGTGTAAAGCGGCATAAACACAGCCGTGAAAAGCAGCTAAACCCCATTATAAAAATAAATTACTTTTCAAAACCCGTGAAACAAAGACAGTGAAAGAGAGAGAAATTCTTACAAAATTCGTTCAGGGGCTGTGATGCAAACTGGATTGACCATATCTAGACCCACAGCTGATTGAGACATAAGGGTGGACACTCTTGGGGCTGAGAGGTTTGGTGAGGTTGGGTGAGCCAACGCAGACCCTTTCAAGTAATACTGCATGGTACCCATCCCATGGGTCCCAAATCTCCAGGTTCAAGGGCATCTTCCTACATCGAAAACAGGCATGAGAAACCCAGAAGATGGTACACCGTGTGATCGGGAAAAGTTTCTAAAACGCACCTCATTTCTCATCTCCTTTGCTCGGGTTCGCCATTCCAGCCGATTTACTAGCCATCTCCCTCCTTGGAGAATCAGCACCTTTAACCTCCTGTTCCGTACAGGTTGCAATTTGTCCTGAGGATGAACGGGAAGAGGGGAAACCAATGAGAGACTAGCTCTAGGTGTTGGGACAGGCACAGGTCACTCTATTTTCCCATCAGGAAGAAGAATTAAGCACAAGCTCAGCCTGCCCCCCAGAACCAGAAGAGGGCCTGAAGCAATCCTGCGCTTTTGCGGCCAGCTCCCAAAAAAGCGAGTTGAAAAACGGAGCTCAGGGGCACTGCAATTCACAAACCTGCAGAGTTTTAAATGATACCTCTCGTCCACAAATATATTAAGGGAAGGCAACGAAGAGGCTTTGAAAGCAAGGCAGAATTGCAGGAAACAGATTTCAGTAGGTAGATTCGAATCGCCTTGAAAGCACATGAAAAGCGGCCAAACCTGGACAATGATGCCCTTGGCCAAAAAGTGAGTATGCGTTTTTTCCTGAATATATTCAGGAAAAAACGCATACGCCCTTTTTGGCCAACCAAGCAACCTGGAAAGGCAAATCAGCGCTCCAAAGAAGTCTCGCTTCCCAGCGGGCAAAAGGGCCATGCGGAAAAAAGTGTCCAAACCAGAAATGCAGGACCGGCCATGGAGAAATGGGAGCCTTGCTACGCTGATGGGCGGGATGTAGATTGCCAACAGCCACTCTGGAGAAGTGTACGGTGTGTCCTGAAACATCTGAAAAACACAGCTTGGAGAGCATAGGGCACTTCCACTCATGGGCGTATAAATTGGGAAAACTAAAAATCAGCAAGACACAGGCACCCCAAAGTTTAGGGCTGCTCTGTTGACAAGAACCCCCACTTCATTACACCTTAAATATCCTAGGAAAGAGAAAAATGGATAAAGAAGTTGTGGTCCTCATGTACAATGGAATATCACTCAGCCATGAAATCAACGTCATAAGGCTAGTAGCAGCACGATGAGTGGATTTAGGTACGACGATTCTAAGTGAAAAAAGTCACACAGAAAAAGACACTTATCATAAGATATCACTTCGAGAGAGAATGTAAAAACCGCTACACTTGAACTGAATTTCAAAACGGAACAGAGTCACACGTTTAGAAAACACACTATGGCTGCTGAACGGGAAAAGTGAGGTGGGGTGATGCATAAAACAAGGATTTCTAATTAGCTCAGATACTGTTCCATAAACCCAATATGTAAGAGACAAGACCTATTCCTTTTTCAGTGACCTGGACTCAACACCCCCTATTCACCGCACAAGAATATATCTGACTAGTAAGAATCTTCAAACCTATGTATTGATATCTCTCTGTAAGTGAGTCAAGGGGGTGTAAAGCGGCATAAACACAGCCGTGAAAAGCAGCTAAACCCCATTATAAAAATAAATTACTTTTCAAAACCCGTGAAACAAAGACAGTGAAAGAGAGAGAAATTCTTCCAAAATTCGTTCAGGGGCTGTGATGCAACCTGGATTGACCATATCTAGACCCACAGCTGATTGAGACATAAGGGTGGACACTCTTGGGGCTGAGAGGTTCGGTGAGGTTGGGTGAGCCAACGCAGACCCTTTCAAGTAATACTGCATGGTACCCATCCCATGGGTCCCAAATCTCCAGGTTCAAGGGCATCTTCCTACATCGAAAACAGGCATGAGAAACCCAGAAGATGGTACACCGTGTGATCGGGAAAGGTTTCTAAAACGCACCTCATTTCTCATCTCCTTGGCTCGGGTTCGCCATTCCAGCCGATTTACTAGCCATCTCCCTCCTTGGAGAATCAGCACCTTTAACCTCCTGTTCCGTACAGGTTGCAATTTGTCCTGAGGATGAACGGGAAGAGGGGGAACCAATGAGAGACTAGCTCTAGGTGTTGGGACAGGCACAGGTCACTCTATTTTCCCATCAGGAAGAAGAATTAAGCACAAGCTCAGCCTGCCCCCCAGAACCAGAAGAGGGCCTGAAGCAATCCTGCGCTTTTGCGGCCAGCTCCCAAAAAAGCGAGTTGAAAAACGGAGCTCAGGGGCACTGCAATTCACAAACCTGCAGAGTTTTAAATGATACCTCTCGTCCACAAATATATTAAGGGAAGGCAACGAAGAGGCTTTGAAAGCAAGGCAGAATTGCAGGAAACAGATTTCAGGAGGTAGATTCGAATCGCCTTGAAAGCACATGAAAAGCGGCAAAACGTGGACAATGATGCCCTTGGCCAAAAAGTGCGTATGCGTTTTTTCCTGAATATATTCAGGAAAAAACGCATACGCCCTTTTTGGCCAACCAAGCAACCTGGAAAGGCAAATCAGCGCTCCAAGGAAGTCTCGCTTCCCAGCGGGCAAAAGGGCCATGCGGAAAAAAGTGTCCAAACCAGAAATGCAGGACCGGCCATGGAGAAATGGGAGCCTTGCTACGTTGATGGGCGGGATGTAAATTGCCAACAGCCACTCTGGAGAAGTGTACGGTGTGTCCTGAAACATCTGAAAAACATAGCTTGGAGAGCATAGGGCACTTCCACTCATGGGCGTATAAATTGGGAAAGCTAAAAATCAGCAAGACACAGGCACCCGAAAGTTTAGGGCTGCTCTGTTGACAAGAACCCCCACTTCATTACACCTTAAATATCCTAGGAAAGAGAAAAATGGATAAAGAAGTTGTGGTCCTCATGTACAATGAAATATCACTCAGCCCTGAAATCAACGTCATAAGGCTAGTAGCAGCACGATGAGTGGATTTAGGTACGACGATTCTAAGTGAAATAAGTCACACAGAAAAAGACACTTATCATAAGATATCACTTCGAGAGAGAATGTAAAAACCGCTACACTTGAACTGAATTACAAAACGGAACAGAGTCACACGTTTAGAAAACACACTATGGCTGCTGAACGGGAAAAGTGAGGTGGGGTGATGCATAAAACAAGGATTTCTAATTAGCTCAGATACTGTTCCATAAACCCAATATGTAAGAGACAAGACCTATTCCTTTTTCAGTGACCTGGACTCAACACCGCCTATTCACCGCACAAGAACATATCTGACTAGTAAGAATCTTCAAACCTATGTATTGATATCTCTCTGTAAGTGAGTCAAGGGGGTGTAAAGCGGCATAAACACAGCCGTGAAAAGCAGCTAAACCCCATTATAAAAATAAATTACTTTTCAAAACCCGTGAAACAAAGACAGTGAAAGAGAGAGAAATTCTTCCAAAATTCGTTCAGGGGCTGTGATGCAACCTGGATTGACCATATCTAGACCCACAGCTGATTGAGACATAAGGGTGGACACTCTTGGGGCTGAGAGGTTCGGTGAGGTTGGGTGAGCCAACGCAGACCCTTTCAAGTAATACTGCATGGTACCCATCCCATGGGTCCCAAATCTCCAGGTTCAAGGGCATCTTCCTACATCGAAAACAGGCATGAGAAACCCAGAAGATGGTACACCGTGTGATCGGGAAAGGTTTCTAAAACGCACCTCATTTCTCATCTCCTTTGCTCGGGTTCGCCATTCCAGCCGATTTACTAGCCATCTCCCTCCTTGGAGAATCAGCACCTTTAACCTCCTGTTCCGTACAGGTTGCAATTTGTCCTGAGGATGAACGGGAAGAGGGGGAACCAATGAGAGACTAGCTCTAGGTGTTGGGACAGGCACAGGTCACTCTATTTTCCCATCAGGAAGAAGAATTAAGCACAAGCTCAGCCTGCCCCCCAGAACCAGAAGAGGGCCTGAAGCAATCCTGCGCTTTTGCGGCCAGCTCCCAAAAAAGCGAGTTGAAAAACGGAGCTCAGGGGCACTGCAATTCACAAACCTTCAGAGTTTTAAATGATACCTCTCGTCCACAAATATATTAAGGGAAGGCAACGAAGAGGCTTTGAAAGCAAGGCAGAATTGCAGGAAACAGATTTCAGGAGGTAGATTCGAATCGCCTTGAAAGCACATGAAAAGCGGCCAAACCTGGACAATGATGCCCTTGGCCAAAAAGGGCGTATGCGTTTTTTCCTGAATATATTCAGGAAAAAACGCATACGCCCTTTTTGGCCAACCAAGCAACCTGGAAAGGCAAATCAGCGCTCCAAAGAAGTCTCGCTTCCCAGCGGGCAAAAGGGCCATGCGGAAAAAAGTGTCCAAAGCAGAAATGCAGGACCGGCCATGGAGAAATGGGAGCCTTGCTACGCTGATGGGCGGGATGTAAATTGCCAACAGCCACTCTGGAGAAGTGTACTGTGTGTCCTGAAACATCTGAAAAACACAGCTTGGAGAGCATAGGGCACTTCCACTCATGGGCGTATAAATTGGGAAAACTAAAAATCAGCAAGACACAGGCACCCCAAAGTTTAGGGCTGCTCTGTTGACAAGAACCCCCACTTCATTACACCTTAAATATCCTAGGAAAGAGAAAAATGGATAAAGAAGTTGTGGTCCTCATGTACAATGGAATATCACTCAGCCATGAAATCAACGTCATAAGGCTAGTAGCAGCACAATGAGTGGATTTAGGTACGATGATTCTAAGTGAAATAAGTCACACAGAAAAAGACACTTATCATAAGATATCACTTATAGAGGGAATGTAAAATCCGCTACACTTGAACTGAATTGCAAAACAGAACAGAGTCACACGTTTAGGAAACACACTATGGCTGCTGAACGGGAAAGGTGAGGTGGGGTGATGCATAAAACAAGGGTTTCAAATTAGCTCCGATACCCTTCCATAAACCCAATATGTAAGAGACAAGACCTATTCCTTTTTCAGTGACCAGGACTCAACACCCCCTATTCACCGCACAAGAATATATCTGACTAGTAAGAATCTTCAAACCTATGTATTGATATCTCTCTGTAAGTGAGTCAAGGGCGTGTAAAGCGGCATAAACACAGCCGTGAAAAGCAGCTAAACCCCATTATAAAAATAAATTACTTTTCAAAACCCGTGAAACAAAGACAGTGAAAGAGAGAGAAATTCTTACAAAATTCGTTCAGGGGCTGTGATGCAACCTGGATTGACCATATCTAGACCCACAGCTGATTGAGACATAAGGGTGGACACTCTTGGGGCTGAGAGGTTCGGTGAGGTTGGGTGAGCCAACGCAGACCCTTTCAAGTAATACTGCACGGTACCCATCCCATGGGTCCCAAATCTCCAGGTTCAAGGGCATCTTCCTACATCGAAAACAGGCATGAGAAACCCAGAAGATGGTACACCGTGTGATCGGGAAAGGTTTCTAAAACGCACCTCATTTCTCATCTCCTTGGCTCGGGTTCGCAATTCCAGCCGATTTACTAGCCATCTCCCTCCTTGGAGAATCAGCACCTTTAACCTCCTGTTCCGTACAGGTTGCAATTTGTCCTGAGGATGAACGGGAAGAGGGGGAACCAATGAGAGACTAGCTCCAGGTGTTGGGACAGGCACAGGTCACTCTATTTTCCCATCAGGAAGAAGAATTAAGCACAAGCTCAGCCTGCCCCCCAGAACCAGAAGAGGGCCTGAAGCAATCCTGCGCTTTTGCGGCCAGCTCCCAAAAAAGCGAGTTGAAAAACGGAGCTCAGGGGCACTGCAATTCACAAACCTGCAGAGTTTTAAATGATACCTCTCGTCCACAAATATATTAAGGGAAGGCAACGAAGAGGCTTTGAAAGCAAGGCAGAATTGCAGGAAACAGATTTCAGGAGGTAGATTCGAATCGCCTTGAAAGCACATGAAAAGCGGCAAAACGTGGACAATGATGCCCTTGGCCAAAAAGGGCGTATGCGTTTTTTCCTGAATATATTCAGGAAAAAACGCATACGCCCTTTTTGGCCAACCAAGCAACCTGGAAAGGCAAATCAGCGCTCCAAAGAAGTCTCGCTTCCCAGCGGGCAAAAGGGCCATGCGGAAAAAAGTGTCCAAACCAGAAATGCAGGACCGGCCATGGAGAAATGGGAGCCTTGCTACGTTGATGGGCGGGATGTAAATTGCCAACAGCCACTCTGGAGAAGTGTACGGTGTGTCCTGAAACATCTGAAAAACACAGCTTGGAGAGCATAGGGCACTTCCACTCATGGGCGTATAAATTGGGAAAGCTAAAAATCAGCAAGACACAGGCACCCGAAAGTTTAGGGCTGCTCTTTTGACAAGAACCCCCACTTCATTACTCCTTAAATATCCTAGGAAAGAGAAAAATGGATAAAGAAGTTGTGGTCCTCATGTACAATGAAATATCACTCAGCCATGAAATCAACGTCATAAGGCTAGTAGCAGCACGATGAGTGGATTTAGGTACGACGATTCTAAGTGAAATAAGTCACACAGAAAAAGACACTTATCATAAGATATCACTTAGAGAGGGAAAGTAAAAACCGCTACACTTGTACTGAATTACAAAACAGAACAGAGTCACACGTTTAGAAAACACACTATGGCTGCTGAACGGGAAAGGTGAGGTGGGGTGATGCATAAAACAAGGGTATCAAATTAGCTCAGATACCGTTCCATAAACCCAATATGTAAGAGACAAGACCTATTCCTTTTTCAGTGACCAGGACTCAACACCCCCTATTCACCGCACAAGAATATATCTGACTAGTAAGAATCTTCAAACCTATGTATTGATATCTCTCTGTAAGTGAGTCAAGGGCGTGTAAAGCGGCATAAACACAGCCGTGAAAAGCAGCTAAACCCCATTATAAAAATAAATTACTTTTCAAAACCCGTGAAACAAAGACAGTGAAAGAGAGAGAAATTCTTACAAAATTCGTTCAGGGGCTGTGATGCAACCTGGATTGACCATATCTAGACCCACAGCTGATTGAGACATAAGGGTGGACACTCTTGGGGCTGAGAGGTTCGGTGAGGTTGGGTGAGCCAACGCAGACCCTTTCAAGTAATACTGCACGGTACCCATCCCATGGGTCCCAAATCTCCAGGTTCAAGGGCATCTTCCTACATCGAAAACAGGCATGAGAAACCCAGAAGATGGTACACCGTGTGATCGGGAAAGGTTTCTAAAACGCACCTCATTTCTCATCTCCTTGGCTCGGGTTCGCCATTCCAGCCGATTTACTAGCCATCTCCCTCCTTGGAGAATCAGCACCTTTAACCTCCTGTTCCGTACAGGTTGCAATTTGTCCTGAGGATGAACGGGAAGAGGGGGAACCAATGAGAGACTAGCTCCAGGTGTTGGGACAGGCACAGGTCACTCTATTTTCCCATCAGGAAGAAGAATTAAGCACAAGCTCAGCCTGCCCCCCAGAACCAGAAGAGGGCCTGAAGCAATCCTGCGCTTTTGCGGCCAGCTCCCAAAAAAGCGAGTTGAAAAACGGAGCTCAGGGGCACTGCAATTCACAAACCTGCAGAGTTTTAAATGATACCTCTCGTCCACAAATATATTAAGGGAAGGCAACGAAGAGGCTTTGAAAGCAAGGCAGAATTGCAGGAAACAGATTTCAGGAGGTAGATTCGAATCGCCTTGAAAGCACATGAAAAGCGGCAAAACGTGGACAATGATGCCCTTGGCCAAAAAGGGCGTATGCGTTTTTTCCTGAATATATTCAGGAAAAAACGCATACGCCCTTTTTGGCCAACCAAGCAACCTGGAAAGGCAAATCAGCGCTCCAAAGAAGTCTCGCTTCCCAGCGGGCAAAAGGGCCATGCGGAAAAAAGTGTCCAAACCAGAAATGCAGGACCGGCCATGGAGAAATGGGAGCCTTGCTACGTTGATGGGCGGGATATAAATTGCCAACAGCCACTCTGGAGAAGTGTACGGTGTGTCCTGAAACATCTGAAAAACACAGCTTGGAGAGCATAGGGCACTTCCACTCATGGGCGTATAAATTGGGAAAGCTAAAAATCAGCAAGACACAGGCACCCGAAAGTTTAGGGCTGCTCTTTTGACAAGAACCCCCACTTCATTACTCCTTAAATATCCTAGGAAAGAGAAAAATGGATAAAGAAGTTGTGGTCCTCATGTACAATGAAATATCACTCAGCCATGAAATCAACGTCATAAGGCTAGTAGCAGCACGATGAGTGGATTTAGGTACGACGATTCTAAGTGAAATAAGTCACACAGAAAAAGACACTTATCATAAGATATCACTTAGAGAGGGAAAGTAAAAACCGCTACACTTGTACTGAATTACAAAACAGAACAGAGTCACACGTTTAGAAAACACACTATGGCTGCTGAACGGGAAAGGTGAGGTGGGGTGATGCATAAAACAAGGGTTTCAAATTAGCTCAGATACCGTTCCATAAACCCAATATGTAAGAGACAAGACCTATTCCTTTTTCAGTGACCAGGACTCAACACCCCCTATTCACCGCACAAGAATATATCTGACTAGTAAGAATCTTCAAACCTATGTATTGATATCTCTCTGTAAGTGAGTCAAGGGCGTGTAAAGCGGCATAAACACAGCCGTGAAAAGCAGCTAAACCCCATTATAAAAATAAATTACTTTTCAAAACCCGTGAAACAAAGACAGTGAAAGAGAGAGAAATTCTTACAAAATTCGTTCAGGGGCTGTGATGCAAACTGGATTGACCATATCTAGACCCACAGCTGATTGAGACATAAGGGTGGACACTCTTGGGGCTGAGAGGTTTGGTGAGGTTGGGTGAGCCAACGCAGACCCTTTCAAGTAATACTGCATGGTACCCATCCCATGGGTCCCAAATCTCCAGGTTCAAGGGCATCTTCCTACATCGAAAACAGGCATGAGAAACCCAGAAGATGGTACACCGTGTGATCGGGAAAAGTTTCTAAAACGCACCTCATTTCTCATCTCCTTTGCTCGGGTTCGCCATTCCAGCCGATTTACTAGCCATCTCCCTCCTTGGAGAATCAGCACCTTTAACCTCCTGTTCCGTACAGGTTGCAATTTGTCCTGAGGATGAACGGGAAGAGGGGAAACCAATGAGAGACTAGCTCTAGGTGTTGGGACAGGCACAGGTCACTCTATTTTCCCATCAGGAAGAAGAATTAAGCACAAGCTCAGCCTGCCCCCCAGAACCAGAAGAGGGCCTGAAGCAATCCTGCGCTTTTGCGGCCAGCTCCCAAAAAAGCGAGTTGAAAAACGGAGCTCAGGGGCACTGCAATTCACAAACCTGCAGAGTTTTAAATGATACCTCTCGTCCACAAATATATTAAGGGAAGGCAACGAAGAGGCTTTGAAAGCAAGGCAGAATTGCAGGAAACAGATTTCAGTAGGTAGATTCGAATCGCCTTGAAAGCACATGAAAAGCGGCCAAACCTGGACAATGATGCCCTTGGCCAAAAAGTGAGTATGCGTTTTTTCCTGAATATATTCAGGAAAAAACGCATACGCCCTTTTTGGCCAACCAAGCAACCTGGAAAGGCAAATCAGCGCTCCAAAGAAGTCTCGCTTCCCAGCGGGCAAAAGGGCCATGCGGAAAAAAGTGTCCAAACCAGAAATGCAGGACCGGCCATGGAGAAATGGGAGCCTTGCTACGCTGATGGGCGGGATGTAGATTGCCAACAGCCACTCTGGAGAAGTGTACGGTGTGTCCTGAAACATCTGAAAAACACAGCTTGGAGAGCATAGGGCACTTCCACTCATGGGCGTATAAATTGGGAAAACTAAAAATCAGCAAGACACAGGCACCCCAAAGTTTAGGGCTGCTCTGTTGACAAGAACCCCCACTTCATTACACCTTAAATATCCTAGGAAAGAGAAAAATGGATAAAGAAGTTGTGGTCCTCATGTACAATGGAATATCACTCAGCCATGAAATCAACGTCATAAGGCTAGTAGCAGCACGATGAGTGGATTTAGGTACGACGATTCTAAGTGAAATAAGTCACACAGAAAAAGACACTTATCATAAGATATCACTTCGAGAGAGAATGTAAAAACCGCTACACTTGAACTGAATTACAAAACGGAACAGAGTCACACGTTTAGAAAACACACTATGGCTGCTGAACGGGAAAAGTGAGGTGGGGTGATGCATAAAACAAGGATTTCTAATTAGCTCAGATACTGTTCCATAAACCCAATATGTAAGAGACAAGACCTATTCCTTTTTCAGTGACCTGGACTCAACACCCCCTATTCACCGCACAAGAATATATCTGACTAGTAAGAATCTTCAAACCTATGTATTGATATCTCTCTGTAAGTGAGTCAAGGGGGTGTAAAGCGGCATAAACACAGCCGTGAAAAGCAGCTAAACCCCATTATAAAAATAAATTACTTTTCAAAACCCGTGAAACAAAGACAGTGAAAGAGAGAGAAATTCTTCCAAAATTCGTTCAGGGGCTGTGATGCAACCTGGATTGACCATATCTAGACCCACAGCTGATTGAGACATAAGGGTGGACACTCTTGGGGCTGAGAGGTTCGGTGAGGTTGGGTGAGCCAACGCAGACCCTTTCAAGTAATACTGCATGGTACCCATCCCATGGGTCCCAAATCTCCAGGTTCAAGGGCATCTTCCTACATCGAAAACAGGCATGAGAAACCCAGAAGATGGTACACCGTGTGATCGGGAAAGGTTTCTAAAACGCACCTCATTTCTCATCTCCTTGGCTCGGGTTCGCCATTCCAGCCGATTTACTAGCCATCTCCCTCCTTGGAGAATCAGCACCTTTAACCTCCTGTTCCGTACAGGTTGCAATTTGTCCTGAGGATGAACGGGAAGAGGGGGAACCAATGAGAGACTAGCTCTAGGTGTTGGGACAGGCACAGGTCACTCTATTTTCCCATCAGGAAGAAGAATTAAGCACAAGCTCAGCCTGCCCCCCAGAACCAGAAGAGGGCCTGAAGCAATCCTGCGCTTTTGCGGCCAGCTCCCAAAAAAGCGAGTTGAAAAACGGAGCTCAGGGGCACTGCAATTCACAAACCTGCAGAGTTTTAAATGATACCTCTCGTCCACAAATATATTAAGGGAAGGCAACGAAGAGGCTTTGAAAGCAAGGCAGAATTGCAGGAAACAGATTTCAGGAGGTAGATTCGAATCGCCTTGAAAGCACATGAAAAGCGGCAAAACGTGGACAATGATGCCCTTGGCCAAAAAGGGCGTATGCGTTTTTTCCTGAATATATTCAGGAAAAAACGCATACGCCCTTTTTGGCCAACCAAGCAACCTGGAAAGGCAAATCAGCGCTCCAAAGAAGTCTCGCTTCCCAGCGGGCAAAAGGGCCATGCGGAAAAAAGTGTCCAAACCAGAAATGCAGGACCGGCCATGGAGAAATGGGAGCCTTGCTACGTTGATGGGCGGGATGTAAATTGCCAACAGCCACTCTGGAGAAGTGTACGGTGTGTCCTGAAACATCTGAAAAACACAGCTTGGAGAGCATAGGGCACTTCCACTCATGGGCGTATAAATTGGGAAAGCTAAAAATCAGCAAGACACAGGCACCCGAAAGTTTAGGGCTGCTCTGTTGACAAGAACCCCCACTTCATTACACCTTAAATATCCTAGGAAAGAGAAAAATGGATAAAGAAGTTGTGGTCCTCATGTACAATGAAATATCACTCAGCCATGAAATCAACGTCATAAGGCTAGTAGCAGCACGATGAGTGGATTTAGGTACGACGATTCTAAGTGAAATAAGTCACACAGAAAAAGACACTTATCATAAGATATCACTTCGAGAGAGAATGTAAAAACCGCTACACTTGAACTGAATTACAAAACGGAACAGAGTCACACGTTTAGAAAACACACTATGGCTGCTGAACGGGAAAAGTGAGGTGGGGTGATGCATAAAACAAGGATTTCTAATTAGCTCAGATACTGTTCCATAAACCCAATATGTAAGAGACAAGACCTATTCCTTTTTCAGTGACCTGGACTCAACACCGCCTATTCACCGCACAAGAATATATCTGACTAGTAAGAATCTTCAAACCTATGTATTGATATCTCTCTGTAAGTGAGTCAAGGGGGTGTAAAGCGGCATAAACACAGCCGTGAAAAGCAGCTAAACCCCATTATAAAAATAAATTACTTTTCAAAACCCGTGAAACAAAGACAGTGAAAGAGAGAGAAATTCTTCCAAAATTCGTTCAGGGGCTGTGATGCAACCTGGATTGACCATATCTAGACCCACAGCTGATTGAGACATAAGGGTGGACACTCTTGGGGCTGAGAGGTTCGGTGAGGTTGGGTGAGCCAACGCAGACCCTTTCAAGTAATACTGCATGGTACCCATCCCATGGGTCCCAAATCTCCAGGTTCAAGGGCATCTTCCTACATCGAAAACAGGCATGAGAAACCCAGAAGATGGTACACCGTGTGATCGGGAAAAGTTTCTAAAACGCACCTCATTTCTCATCTCCTTTGCTCGGGTTCGCCATTCCAGCCGATTTACTAGCCATCTCCCTCCTTGGAGAATCAGCACCTTTAACCTCCTGTTCCGTACAGGTTGCAATTTGTCCTGAGGATGAACGGGAAGAGGGGGAACCAATGAGAGACTAGCTCTAGGTGTTGGGACAGGCACAGGTCACTCTATTTTCCCATCAGGAAGAAGAATTAAGCACAAGCTCAGCCTGCCCCCCAGAACCAGAAGAGGGCCTGAAGCAATCCTGCGCTTTTGCGGCCAGCTCCCAAAAAAGCGAGTTGAAAAACGGAGCTCAGGGGCACTGCAATTCACAAACCTTCAGAGTTTTAAATGATACCTCTCGTCCACAAATATATTAAGGGAAGGCAACGAAGAGGCTTTGAAAGCAAGGCAGAATTGCAGGAAACAGATTTCAGGAGGTAGATTCGAATCGCCTTGAAAGCACATGAAAAGCGGCCAAACCTGGACAATGATGCCCTTGGCCAAAAAGGGCGTATGCGTTTTTTCCTGAATATATTCAGGAAAAAACGCATACGCCCTTTTTGGCCAACCAAGCAACGTGGAAAGGCAAATCAGCGCTCCAAAGAAGTCTCGCTTCCCAGCGGGCAAAAGGGCCATGCGGAAAAAAGTGTCCAAAGCAGAAATGCAGGACCGGCCATGGAGAAATGGGAGCCTTGCTACGCTGATGGGCGGGATGTAAATTGCCAACAGCCACTCTGGAGAAGTGTACTGTGTGTCCTGAAACATCTGAAAAACACAGCTTGGAGAGCATAGGGCACTTCCACTCATGGGCGTATAAATTGGGAAAACTAAAAATCAGCAAGACACAGGCACCCCAAAGTTTAGGGCTGCTCTGTTGACAAGAACCCCCACTTCATTACACCTTAAATATCCTAGGAAAGAGAAAAATGGATAAAGAAGTTGTGGTCCTCATGTACAATGGAATATCACTCAGCCATGAAATCAACGTCATAAGGCTAGTAGCAGCACAATGAGTGGATTTAGGTACGATGATTCTAAGTGAAATAAGTCACACAGAAAAAGACACTTATCATAAGATATCACTTATAGAGGGAATGTAAAATCCGCTACACTTGAACTGAATTGCAAAACAGAACAGAGTCACACGTTTAGGAAACACACTATGGCTGCTGAACGGGAAAGGTGAGGTGGGGTGATGCATAAAACAAGGGTTTCAAATTAGCTCCGATACCGTTCCATAAACCCAATATGTAATAGACAAGACCTATTCCTTTTTCAGTGAACTGGACTCAACACCGCCTATTCACCGCACAAGAATATATCTGACTAGTAAGAATCTTCAAACCTATGTATTGATATCTCTCTGTAAGTGAGTCAAGGGGGTGTAAAGCGGCATAAACACAGCCGTGAAAAGCAGCTAAACCCCATTATAAAAATAAATTACTTTTCAAAACCCGTGAAACAAAGACAGTGAAAGAGAGAGAAATTCTTCCAAAATTCGTTCAGGGGCTGTGATGCAACCTGGATTGACCATATCTAGACCCACAGCTGATTGAGACATAAGGGTGGACACTCTTGGGGCTGAGAGGTTCGGTGAGGTTGGGTGAGCCAACGCAGACCCTTTCAAGTAATACTGCATGGTACCCATCCCATGGGTCCCAAATCTCCAGGTTCAAGGGCATCTTCCTACATCGAAAACAGGCATGAGAAACCCAGAAGATGGTACACCGTGTGATCGGGAAAAGTTTCTAAAACGCACCTCATTTCTCATCTCCTTTGCTCGGGTTCGCCATTCCAGCCGATTTACTAGCCATCTCCCTCCTTGGAGAATCAGCACCTTTAACCTCCTGTTCCGTACAGGTTGCAATTTGTCCTGAGGATGAACGGGAAGAGGGGGAACCAATGAGAGACTAGCTCTAGGTGTTGGGACAGGCACAGGTCACTCTATTTTCCCATCAGGAAGAAGAATTAAGCACAAGCTCAGCCTGCCCCCCAGAACCAGAAGAGGGCCTGAAGCAATCCTGCGCTTTTGCGGCCAGCTCCCAAAAAAGCGAGTTGAAAAACGGAGCTCAGGGGCACTGCAATTCACAAACCTTCAGAGTTTTAAATGATACCTCTCGTCCACAAATATATTAAGGGAAGGCAACGAAGAGGCTTTGAAAGCAAGGCAGAATTGCAGGAAACAGATTTCAGGAGGTAGATTCGAATCGCCTTGAAAGCACATGAAAAGCGGCCAAACCTGGACAATGATGCCCTTGGCCAAAAAGGGCGTATGCGTTTTTTCCTGAATATATTCAGGAAAAAACGCATACGCCCTTTTTGGCCAACCAAGCAACGTGGAAAGGCAAATCAGCGCTCCAAAGAAGTCTCGCTTCCCAGCGGGCAAAAGGGCCATGCGGAAAAAAGTGTCCAAAGCAGAAATGCAGGACCGGCCATGGAGAAATGGGAGCCTTGCTACGCTGATGGGCGGGATGTAAATTGCCAACAGCCACTCTGGAGAAGTGTACTGTGTGTCCTGAAACATCTGAAAAACACAGCTTGGAGAGCATAGGGCACTTCCACTCATGGGCGTATAAATTGGGAAAACTAAAAATCAGCAAGACACAGGCACCCCAAAGTTTAGGGCTGCTCTGTTGACAAGAACCCCCACTTCATTACACCTTAAATATCCTAGGAAAGAGAAAAATGGATAAAGAAGTTGTGGTCCTCATGTACAATGGAATATCACTCAGCCATGAAATCAACGTCATAAGGCTAGTAGCAGCACAATGAGTGGATTTAGGTACGATGATTCTAAGTGAAATAAGTCACACAGAAAAAGACACTTATCATAAGATATCACTTATAGAGGGAATGTAAAATCCGCTACACTTGAACTGAATTGCAAAACAGAACAGAGTCACACGTTTAGGAAACACACTATGGCTGCTGAACGGGAAAGGTGAGGTGGGGTGATGCATAAAACAAGGGTTTCAAATTAGCTCCGATACCGTTCCATAAACCCAATATGTAATAGACAAGACCTATTCCTTTTTCAGTGAACTGGACTCAACACCCCCTATTCACCGCACAAGAATATATCTGACTAGTAAGAATCTTCAAACCTATGTATTGATATCTCTCTGTAAGTGAGTCAAGGGGGTGTAAAGCGGCATAAACACAGCCGTGAAAAGCAGCTAAACCCCATTATAAAAATAAATTACTTTTCAAAACCCGTGAAACAAAGACAGTGAAAGAGAGAGAAATTCTTCCAAAATTCGTTCAGGGGCTGTGATGCAACCTGGATTGACCATATCTAGACCCACAGCTGATTGAGACATAAGGGTGGACACTCTTGGGGCTGAGAGGTTCGGTGAGGTTGGGTGAGCCAACGCAGACCCTTTCAAGTAATACTGCATGGTACCCATCCCATGGGTCCCAAATCTCCAGGTTCAAGGGCATCTTCCTACATCGAAAACAGGCATGAGAAACCCAGAAGATGGTACACCGTGTGATCGGGAAAGGTTTCTAAAACGCACCTCATTTCTCATCTCCTTTGCTCGGGTTCGCCATTCCAGCCGATTTACTAGCCATCTCCCTCCTTGGAGAATCAGCACCTTTAACCTCCTGTTCCGTACAGGTTGCAATTTGTCCTGAGGATGAACGGGAAGAGGGAGAACCAATGAGAGACTAGCTCTAGGTGTTGGGACAGGCACAGGTCACTCTATTTTCCCATCAGGAAGAAGAATTAAGCACAAGCTCAGCCTGCCCCCCAGAACCAGAAGAGGGCCTGAAGCAATCCTGCGCTTTTGCGGCCAGCTCCCAAAAAAGCGAGTTGAAAAATGGAGCTCAGGGGCACTGCAATTCACAAACCTGCAGAGTTTTAAATGATACCTCTCGTCCACAAATATATTAAGGGAAGGCAACGAAGAGGCTTTGAAAGCAAGGCAGAATTGCAGGAAACAGATTTCAGGAGGTAGATTCGAATCGCCTTGAAAGCACATGAAAAGCGGCAAAACGTGGACAATGATGCCCTTGGCCAAAAAGGGCGTATGCGTTTTTTCCTGAATATATTCAGGAAAAAACGCATACGCCCTTTTTGGCCAACCAAGCAACCTGGAAAGGCAAATCAGCGCTCCAAAGAAGTCTCGCTTCCCAGCGGGCAAAAGGGCCATGCGGAAAAAAGTGTCCAAAGCAGAAATGCAGGACCGGACATGGAGAAATGGGAGCCTTGCTACACTGACGGGCGGGATGTAAACTGCCAACAGCCACTCTGGAGAAGTGTACGGTGTGTCCTGAAACATCTAAAAAACACAGCTTGGAGAGCATAGGGCACTTCCACTCATGGGCGTATAAATTGGGAAAACTAAAAATCAGCAAGACACAGGCACCCCAAAGTTTAGGGCTGCTCTGTTGACAAGAACCCCCACTTCATTACACCTTAAATATCCTAGGAAAGAGAAAAATGGATAAAGAAGTTGTGGTCCTCATGTACAATGGAATATCACTCAGCCATGAAATCAACGTCGTAAGGCTAGTAGCAGCACGATGAGTGGATTTAGGTACGACGATTCTAAGGGAAATAAGTCACACAGAAAAAGACACTTATCATAAGATATCACTTCGAGAGGGAATGTAAAAACCGCTACACTTGTACTGAATTACAAAACAGAACAGAGTCACACGTTTAGAAAACACACTATGGCTGCTGAACGGGAAAGGTGAGTTGGGGAGATGCATAAAACAAGGGTTTCAAATTAGCTCAGATACCGTTCCATAAACCCAATATGTAAGAGACAAGACCTATTCCTTTTTCAGTGACCAGGACTCAACACCCCCTATTCACCGCACAAGAATATATCTGACTAGTAAGAATCTTCAAACCTATGTATTGATATCTCTCTGTAAGTGAGTCAAGGGGGTGTAAAGCGGCATAAACACAGCCGTGAAAAGCAGCTAAACCCCATTATAAAAATAAATTACTTTTCAAAACCCGTGAAACAAAGAGAGTGAAAGAGAGAGAAATTCTTACAAAATTCGTTCAGGGGCTGTGATGCAAACTGGATTGACCATATCTAGACCCACAGCTGATTGAGACATAAGGGTGGACACTCTTGGGGCTGAGAGGTTCGGTGAGGTTGGGTGAGCCAACGCAGACCTTTCAAGTAATACTGCATGGTACCCATCCCATGGGTCCCAAATCTCCAGGTTCAAGGGCATCTTCCTACATCGAAAACAGGCATGAGAAACCCAGAAGATGGTACACCGTGTGATCGGGAAAAGTTTCTAAAACGCACCTCATTTCCCATCTCCTTTGCTCGGGTTCGCCATTCCAGCCGATTTACTAGCCATCTCCCTCCTTGGAGAATCAGCACCTTTAACCTCCTGTTCCGTACAGGTTGCAATTTGTCCTGAGGATGAACAAGAAGAGGGGGAACCAATGAGAGACTAGCTCTAGGTGTTGGGACAGGCACAGGTCACTCTATTTTCCCATCAGGAAGAAGAATTAAGCACAAGCTCAGCCTGCCCCTCAGAACCAGAAGAGGGCCTGATGCAATCCTGCGCTTTTGCGGCCAGCTCCCAAAAAAGCGAGTTGAAAAATGGAGCTCAGGGGCACTGCAATTCACAAACCTGCAGAGTTTTAAATGATACCTCTCGTCCACAAATATATTAAGGGAAGGCAACGAAGAGGCTTTGAAAGCAAGGCAGAATTGCAGGAAACAGATTTCAGGAGGTAGATTCGAATCGCCTTGAAAGCACATGAAAAGCGGCAAAACGTGGACAATGATGCCCTTGGCCAAAAAGGGCGTATGCGTTTTTTCCTGAATATATTCAGGAAAAAACGCATACGCCCTTTTTGGCCAACCAAGCAACCTGGAAAGGCAAATCAGCGCTCCAAAGAAGTCTCGCTTCCCAGCGGGCAAAAGGGCCATGCGGAAAAAAGTGTCCAAAGCAGAAATGCAGGACCGGACATGGAGAAATGGGAGCCTTGCTACGCTGATGGGCGGGATGTAAACTGCCAACAGCCACTCTGGAGAAGTGTACGGTGTGTCCTGAAACATCTAAAAAACACAGCTTGGAGAGCATAGGGCACTTCCACTCATGGGCGTATAAATTGGGAAAACTAAAAATCAGCAAGACACAGGCACCCCAAAGTTTAGGGCTGCTCTGTTGACAAGAACCCCCACTTCATTACACCTTAAATATCCTAGGAAAGAGAAAAATGGATAAAGAAGTTGTGGTCCTCATGTACAATGGAATATCACTCAGCCATGAAATCAACGTCGTAAGGCTAGTAGCAGCACGATGAGTGGATTTAGGTACGACGATTCTAAGGGAAATAAGTCACACAGAAAAAGACACTTATCATAAGATATCACTTCGAGAGGGAATGTAAAAACCGCTACACTTGTACTGAATTACAAAACAGAACAGAGTCACACGTTTAGAAAACACACTATGGCTGCTGAACGGGAAAGGTGAGTTGGGGAGATGCATAAAACAAGGGTTTCAAATTAGCTCAGATACCGTTCCATAAACCCAATATGTAAGAGACAAGACCTATTCCTTTTTCAGTGACCAGGACTCAACACCCCCTATTCACCGCACAAGAATATATCTGACTAGTAAGAATCTTCAAACCTATGTATTGATATCTCTCTGTAAGTGAGTCAAGGGGGTGTAAAGCGGCATAAACACAGCCGTGAAAAGCAGCTAAACCCCATTATAAAAATAAATTACTTTTCAAAACCCGTGAAACAAAGAGAGTGAAAGAGAGAGAAATTCTTACAAAATTCGTTCAGGGGCTGTGATGCAAACTGGATTGACCATATCTAGACCCACAGCTGATTGAGACATAAGGGTGGACACTCTTGGGGCTGAGAGGTTCGGTGAGGTTGGGTGAGCCAACGCAGACCTTTCAAGTAATACTGCATGGTACCCATCCCATGGGTCCCAAATCTCCAGGTTCAAGGGCATCTTCCTACATCGAAAACAGGCATGAGAAACCCAGAAGATGGTACACCGTGTGATCGGGAAAAGTTTCTAAAACGCACCTCATTTCCCATCTCCTTTGCTCGGGTTCGCCATTCCAGCCGATTTACTAGCCATCTCCCTCCTTGGAGAATCAGCACCTTTAACCTCCTGTTCCGTACAGGTTGCAATTTGTCCTGAGGATGAACAAGAAGAGGGGGAACCAATGAGAGACTAGCTCTAGGTGTTGGGACAGGCACAGGTCACTCTATTTTCCCATCAGGAAGAAGAATTAAGCACAAGCTCAGCCTGCCCCTCAGAACCAGAAGAGGGCCTGAAGCAATCCTGCGCTTTTGCGGCCAGCTCCCAAAAAAGCGAGTTGAAAAATGGAGCTCAGGGGCACTGCACTTCACAAACCTGCAGAGTTTTAAATGATACCTCTCGTCCACAAATATATTAAGGGAAGGCAACGAAGAGGCTTTGAAAGCAAGGCAGAATTGCAGGAAACAGATTTCAGGAGGTAGATTCGAATCGCCTTGAAAGCACATGAAAAGCGGCAAAACGTGGACAATGATGCCCTTGGCCAAAAAGGGCGTACGCGTTTTTTCCTGAATATATTCAGGAAAAAACGCATACGCCCTTTTTGGCCAACCAAGCAACCTGGAAAGGCAAATCAGCGCTCCAAAGAAGTCTCGCTTCCCAGCGGGCAAAAGGGCCATGCGGAAAAAAGTGTCCAAACCAGAAATGCAGGACAGGCCATGGAGAAATGGGAGCCTTGCTACGCTGATGGGCGGGATGTAAATTGCCAACAGCCACTCTGGAGAAGTGTACAGTGTGTCCTGAAACATCTGAAAAACACAGCTTGGAGAGCATAGGGCACTTCCACTCATGGGCGTATAAATTGGGAAAACTAAAAATCAGCAAGACACAGGCACCCCAAAGTTTAGGGCTGCTCTGTTGACAAGAACCCCCACTTCATTACACCTTAAATATCCTAGGAAAGAGAAAAATGGATAAAGAAGTTGTGGTCCTCATGTACAATGGAATATCACTCAGCCATGAAATCAACGTCATAAGGCTAGTAGCAGCACGATGAGTGGATTTAGGTACGATGATTCTAAGTGAAATAAGTCACACAGAAAAAGACACTTATCATAAGATATCACTTATAGAGGGAATGTAAAATCCGCTACACTTGAACTGAATTGCAAAACAGAACAGAGTCACACGTTTAGGAAACACACTATGGCTGCTGAACGGGAAAGGTGAGGTGGGGTGATGCATAAAACAAGGGTTTCAAATTAGCTCAGATACCGTTCCATAAACCCAATATGTAAGAGACAAGACCTATTCCTTTTTCAGTGAACTGGACTCAACACCCCCTATTCAACGCACAAGAATATATCTGACTAGTAAGAATCTTCAAACCTATGTATTGATATCTCTCTGTAAGTGAGTCAAGGGGGTGTAAAGCGGCATAAACACAGCCGTGAAAAGCAGCTAAACCCCATTATAAAAATAAATTACTTTTCAAAACCCGTGAAACAAAGACAGTGAAAGAGAGAGCAATTCTTACAAAATTCGTTCAGGGGCTGTGATGCAACCTGGATTGACCATATCTAGACCCACAGCTGATTGAGACATAAGGGTGGACACTCTTGGGGCTGAGAGGTTCGGTGAGGTTGGGTGAGCCAACGCAGACCCTTTCAAGTAATACTGCATGGTACCCATCCCATGGGTCCCAAATCTCCAGGTTCAAGGGCATCTTCCTACATCGAAAACAGGCATGAGAAACCCAGAAGATGGTACACCGTGTGATCGGGAAAGGTTTCTAAAACGCACCTCATTTCTCATCTCCTTTGCTCGGGTTCGCCATTCCAGCCGATTTACTAGCCATCTCCCTCCTTGGAGAATCAGCACCTTTAACCTCCTGTTCCGTACAGGTTGCAATTTGTCCTGAGGATGAACGGGAAGAGGGGGAACCAATGAGAGGCTAGCTCTAGGTGTTGGGACAGGCACAGGTCACTCTATTTTCCCATCAGGAAGAAGAATTAAGCACAAGCTCAGCCTGCCCCCCAGAACCAGAAGAGGGCCTGAAGCAATCCTGCGCTTTTGCGGCCAGCTCCCAAAAAAGCGAGTTGAAAAATGGAGCTCAGGGGCACTGCAATTCACAAACCTGCAGAGTTTTAAATGATACCTCTCGTCCACAAATATATTAAGGGAAGGCAACGAAGAGGCTTTGAAAGCAAGGCAGAATTGCAGGAAACAGATTTCAGGAGGTAGATTCGAATCGCCTTGAAAGCACATGAAAAGCGGCAAAACGTGGACAATGATGCCCTTGGCCAAAAGGGGCGTATGCGTTTTTTCCTGAATATATTCAGGAAAAAACGCATACGCCCTTTTTGGCCAACCAAGCAACCTGGAAAGGCAAATCAGCGCTCCAAAGAAGTCTCGCTTCCCAGCGGGCAAAAGGGCCATGCGGAAAGAAGTGTCCAAACCAGAAATGCAGGACCGGCCATGGAGAAATGGGAGCCTTGCTACGCTGATGGGCGGGATGTAAATTGCCAACAGCAACTCTGGAGAAGTGTACGGTGTGTCCTGAAACATCTGAAAAACACAGCTTGGAGAGCATAGGGCACTTCCACTCATGGGCGTATAAATTGGGAAAACTACAAATCAGCAAGACACAGGCACCCCAAAGTTTAGGGCTGCTCGGTGGACAAGAACCCCCACTTCATTACACCTTAAATATCCTAGGAAAGAGAAAAATGGATAAAGAAGTTGGGGTCCTCATGTACAATGGAATATCACTCAGCCATGAAATCAACGTCATAAGGCTACTAGCAGCACGATGAGTGGATTTAGGTACGACGATTCTAAGTGAAATAAGTCACACAGAAAAAGACACTTATCATAAGATATCACTTAGAGAGGGAATGTAAAAACCGCTACACTTGAACTGAATTACAAAACGGAACAGAGTCACACGTTTAGAAAACACACTATGGCTGCTGAACGGGAAAAGTGAGGTGGGGTGATGCATAAAACAAGGATTTCAAATTAGCTCAGATACTGTTCCATAAACCCAATATGTAAGAGACAAGACCTATTCCTTTTTCAGTGACCTGGACTCAACACCCCCTATTCACCGCACAAGAATATATCTGACTAGTAAGAATCTTCAAACCTATGTATTGATATCTCTCTGTAAGTGAGTCAAGGGGGTGTAAAGCGGCATAAACACAGCCGTGAAAAGCAGCTAAACCCCATTATAAAAATAAATTACTTTTCAAAACCCGTGAAACAAAGACAGTGAAAGAGAGAGCAATTCTTACAAAATTCGTTCAGGGGCTGTGATGCAACCTGGATTGACCATATCTAGACCCACAGCTGATTGAGACATAAGGGTGGACACTCTTGGGGCTGAGAGGTTCGGTGAGGTTGGGTGAGCCAACGCAGACCCTTTCAAGTAATACTGCATGGTACCCATCCCATGGGTCCCAAATCTCCAGGTTCAAGGGCATCTTCCTACATCGAAAACAGGCATGAGAAACCCAGAAGATGGTACACCGTGTGATCGGGAAAGGTTTCTAAAACGCACCTCATTTCTCACCTCCTTTGCTCGGGTTCGCCATTCCAGCCGATTTACTAGCCATCTCCCTCCTTGGAGAATCAGCACCTTTAACCTCCTGTTCCGTACAGGTTGCAATTTGTCCTGAGGATGAACGGGAAGAGGGGGAACCAATGAGAGACTAGCTCTAGGTGTTGGGACAGGCACAGGTCACTCTATTTTCCCATCAGGAAGAAGAATTAAGCACAAGCTCAGCCTGCCCCCCAGAACCAGAAGAGGGCCTGAAGCAATCATGCGATTTTGCGGCCAGCTCCCAAAAAAGCGAGTTGAAAAATGGAGCTCAGGGGCACTGCAATTCACAAACCTGCAGAGTTTTAAATGATACCTCTTGTCCACAAATATATTAAGGGAAGGCAACGAAGAGGCTTTGAAAGCAAGGCAGAATTGCAGGAAACAGATTTCAGGAGGTAGATTCGAATCGCCTTGAAAGCACATGAAAAGCGGCAAAACGTGGACAATGATGCCCTTGGCCAAAAGGGGCGTATGCGTTTTTTCCTGAATATATTCAGCAAAAAACGCATACGCCCTTTTTGGCCAACCAAGCAACCTGGAAAGGCAAATCAGCGCTCCAAAGAAGTCTCGCTTCCCAGCGGGCAAAAGGGCCATGCGGAAAAAAGAGTCCAAACCAGAAATGCAGGACCGGCCATGGAGAAATGGGAGCCTTGCTACGCTGATGGGCGGGATGTAAATTGCCAACAGCCACTCTGGAGAAGTGTACGGTGTGTCCTGAAACATCTGAAAAACACAGCTTGGAGAGCATAGGGCACTTCCACTCATGGGCGTATAAATTGGGAAAACTAAAAATCAGCAAGACACAGGCACCCCAAAGTTTAGGGCTGCTCTGTTGACAAGAACCCCCACTTCATTACACCTTAAATATCCTAGGAAAGAGAAAAATGGATAAAGAAGTTGTGGTCCTCATGTACAATGGAATATCACTCAGCCATGAAATCAACGTCATAAGGCTAGTAGCAGCACGATGAGTGGATTTAGGTACGACGATTCTAAGTGAAGTAAGTCACACAGAAAAAGTCATTTATCCTAAGATATCACTTATAGAGGGAATGTAAAAACCGCTACACTTGAACTGAATTGCAAAACAGAACAGAGTCACACGTTTAGGAAACACACTATGGCTGCTGAACGGGAAAGGTGAGGTGGGGTGATGCATAAAACAAGGGTTTCAAATTAGCTCCGATACCGTTCCATAAACCCAATATGTAAGAGACAAGACCTATTCCTTTTTCAGTGAACTGGACTCAACACCCCCTATTCACCGCACAAGAATATATCTGACTAGTAAGAATCTTCAAACCTATGTATTGATATCTCTCTGTAAGTGAGTCAAGGGGGTGTAAAGCGGCATAAACACAGCCGTGAAAAGCAGCTAAACCCCATTATAAAAATAAATTACTTTTCAAAACCCGTGAAACAAAGACAGTGAAAGAGAGAGCAATACTTACAAAATTCGTTCAGGGGCTGTGATGCAACCTGGATTGACCATATCTAGACCCACAGCTGATTGAGACATAAGGGTGGACACTCTTGGGGCTGAGAGGTTCGGTGAGGTTGGGTGAGCCAACGCAGACCCTTTCAAGTAATACTGCATGGTACCCATCCCATGGGTCCCAAATCTCCAGGTTCAAGGGCATCTTCCTACATCGAAAACAGGCATGAGAAACCCAGAAGATGGTACACCGTGTGATCGGGAAAGGTTTCTAAAACGCACCTCATTTCTCATCTCCTTGGCTCGGGTTCGCCATTCCAGCCGATTTACTAGCCATCTCCCTCCTTGGAGAATCAGCACCTTTAACGTCCTGTTCCGTACAGGTTGCAATTTGTCCTGAGGATGAACGGGAAGAGGGAGAACCAATGAGAGACTAGCTCTAGGTGTTGGGACAGGCACAGGTCACTCTATTTTCCCATCAGGAAGAAGAATTAAGCACAAGCTCAGCCTGCCCCCCAGAACCAGAAGAGGGCCTGAAGCAATCCTGCGCTTTTGCGGCCAGCTCCCAAAAAAGCGAGTTGAAAAATGGAGCTCAGGGGCACTGCAATTCACAAACCTGCAGAGTTTTAAATGATACCTCTCGTCCACAAATATATTAAGGGAAGGCAACGAAGAGGCTTTGAAAGCAAGGCAGAATTGCAGGAAACAGATTTCAGGAGGTAGATTCGAATCGCCTTGAAAGCACATGAAAAGCGGCAAAACGTGGACAATGATGCCCTTGGCCAAAAAGGGCGTATGCGTTTTTTCCTGAATATATTCAGGAAAAAACGCATACGCCCTTTTTGGCCAACCAAGCAACCTGGAAAGGCAAATCAGCGCTCCAAAGAAGTCTCGCTTCCCAGCGGGCAAAAGGGCCATGCGGAAAAAAGTGTCCAAAGCAGAAATGCAGGACCGGACATGGAGAAATGGGAGCCTTGCTACACTGACGGGCGGGATGTAAACTGCCAACAGCCACTCTGGAGAAGTGTACGGTGTGTCCTGAAACATCTAAAAAACACAGCTTGGAGAGCATAGGGCACTTCCACTCATGGGCGTATAAATTGGGAAAACTAAAAATCAGCAAGACACAGGCACCCCAAAGTTTAGGGCTGCTCTGTTGACAAGAACCCCCACTTCATTACACCTTAAATATCCTAGGAAAGAGAAAAATGGATAAAGAAGTTGTGGTCCTCATGTACAATGGAATATCACTCAGCCATGAAATCAACGTCGTAAGGCTAGTAGCAGCACGATGAGTGGATTTAGGTACGACGATTCTAAGGGAAATAAGTCACACAGAAAAAGACACTTATCATAAGATATCACTTCGAGAGGGAATGTAAAAACCGCTACACTTGTACTGAATTACAAAACAGAACAGAGTCACACGTTTAGAAAACACACTATGGCTGCTGAACGGGAAAGGTGAGTTGGGGAGATGCATAAAACAAGGGTTTCAAATTAGCTCAGATACCGTTCCATAAACCCAATATGTAAGAGACAAGACCTATTCCTTTTTCAGTGACCAGGACTCAACACCCCCTATTCACCGCACAAGAATATATCTGACTAGTAAGAATCTTCAAACCTATGTATTGATATCTCTCTGTAAGTGAGTCAAGGGGGTGTAAAGCGGCATAAACACAGCCGTGAAAAGCAGCTAAACCCCATTATAAAAATAAATTACTTTTCAAAACCCGTGAAACAAAGAGAGTGAAAGAGAGAGAAATTCTTACAAAATTCGTTCAGGGGCTGTGATGCAAACTGGATTGACCATATCTAGACCCACAGCTGATTGAGACATAAGGGTGGACACTCTTGGGGCTGAGAGGTTCGGTGAGGTTGGGTGAGCCAACGCAGACCTTTCAAGTAATACTGCATGGTACCCATCCCATGGGTCCCAAATCTCCAGGTTCAAGGGCATCTTCCTACATCGAAAACAGGCATGAGAAACCCAGAAGATGGTACACCGTGTGATCGGGAAAAGTTTCTAAAACGCACCTCATTTCCCATCTCCTTTGCTCGGGTTCGCCATTCCAGCCGATTTACTAGCCATCTCCCTCCTTGGAGAATCAGCACCTTTAACCTCCTGTTCCGTACAGGTTGCAATTTGTCCTGAGGATGAACAAGAAGAGGGGGAACCAATGAGAGACTAGCTCTAGGTGTTGGGACAGGCACAGGTCACTCTATTTTCCCATCAGGAAGAAGAATTAAGCACAAGCTCAGCCTGCCCCTCAGAACCAGAAGAGGGCCTGAAGCAATCCTGCGCTTTTGCGGCCAGCTCCCAAAAAAGCGAGTTGAAAAATGGAGCTCAGGGGCACTGCACTTCACAAACCTGCAGAGTTTTAAATGATACCTCTCGTCCACAAATATATTAAGGGAAGGCAACGAAGAGGCTTTGAAAGCAAGGCAAAATTGCAGGAAACAGATTTCAGGAGGTAGATTCGAATCGCCTTGAAAGCACATGAAAAGCGGCAAAACGTGGACAATGATGCCCTTGGCCAAAAAGGGCGTATGCGTTTTTTCCTGAATATATTCAGGAAAAAACGCATACGCCCTTTTTGGCCAACCAAGCAACCTGGAAAGGCAAATCAGCGCTCCAAAGAAGTCTCGCTTCCCAGCGGGCAAAAGGGCCATGCGGAAAAAAGTGTCCAAAGCAGAAATGCAGGACCGGACATGGAGAAATGGGAGCCTTGCTACGCTGATGGGCGGGATGTAAACTGCCAACAGCCACTCTGGAGAAGTGTACGGTGTGTCCTGAAACATCTAAAAAACACAGCTTGGAGAGCATAGGGCACTTCCACTGATGGGCGTATAAATTGGGAAAACTAAAAATCAGCAAGACACAGGCACCCCAAAGTTTAGGGCTGCTCTGTTGACAAGAACCCCCACTTCATTACACCTTAAATATCCTAGGAAAGAGAAAAATGGATAAAGAAGTTGTGGTCCTCATGTACAATGGAATATCACTCAGCCATGAAATCAACGTCGTAAGGCTAGTAGCAGCACGATGAGTGGATTTAGGTACGACGATTCTAAGGGAAATAAGTCACACAGAAAAAGACACTTATCATAAGATATCACTTCGAGAGGGAATGTAAAAACCGCTACACTTGTACTGAATTACAAAACAGAACAGAGTCACACGTTTAGAAAACACACTATGGCTGCTGAACGGGAAAGGTGAGTTGGGGAGATGCATAAAACAAGGGTTTCAAATTAGCTCAGATACCGTTCCATAAACCCAATATGTAAGAGACAAGACCTATTCCTTTTTCAGTGACCAGGACTCAACACCCCCTATTCACCGCACAAGAATATATCTGACTAGTAAGAATCTTCAAACCTATGTATTGATATCTCTCTGTAAGTGAGTCAAGGGGGTGTAAAGCGGCATAAACACAGCCGTGAAAAGCAGCTAAACCCCATTATAAAAATAAATTACTTTTCAAAACCCGTGAAACAAAGAGAGTGAAAGAGAGAGAAATTCTTACAAAATTCGTTCAGGGGCTGTGATGCAAACTGGATTGACCATATCTAGACCCACAGCTGATTGAGACATAAGGGTGGACACTCTTGGGGCTGAGAGGTTCGGTGAGGTTGGGTGAGCCAACGCAGACCTTTCAAGTAATACTGCATGGTACCCATCCCATGGGTCCCAAATCTCCAGGTTCAAGGGCATCTTCCTACATCGAAAACAGGCATGAGAAACCCAGAAGATGGTACACCGTGTGATCGGGAAAAGTTTCTAAAACGCACCTCATTTCCCATCTCCTTTGCTCGGGTTCGCCATTCCAGCCGATTTACTAGCCATCTCCCTCCTTGGAGAATCAGCACCTTTAACCTCCTGTTCCGTACAGGTTGCAATTTGTCCTGAGGATGAACAAGAAGAGGGGGAACCAATGAGAGACTAGCTCTAGGTGTTGGGACAGGCACAGGTCACTCTATTTTCCCATCAGGAAGAAGAATTAAGCACAAGCTCAGCCTGCCCCTCAGAACCAGAAGAGGGCCTGAAGCAATCCTGCGCTTTTGCGGCCAGCTCCCAAAAAAGCGAGTTGAAAAATGGAGCTCAGGGGCACTGCACTTCACAAACCTGCAGAGTTTTAAATGATACCTCTCGTCCACAAATATATTAAGGGAAGGCAACGAAGAGGCTTTGAAAGCAAGGCAGAATTGCAGGAAACAGATTTCAGGAGGTAGATTCGAATCGCCTTGAAAGCACATGAAAAGCGGCAAAACGTGGACAATGATGCCCTTGGCCAAAAAGGGCGTACGCGTTTTTTCCTGAATATATTCAGGAAAAAACGCATACGCCCTTTTTGGCCAACCAAGCAACCTGGAAAGGCAAATCAGCGCTCCAAAGAAGTCTCGCTTCCCAGCGGGCAAAAGGGCCATGCGGAAAAAAGTGTCCAAACCAGAAATGCAGGACCGGCCATGGAGAAATGGGAGCCTTGCTACGCTGATGGGCGGGATGTAAATTGCCAACAGCCACTCTGGAGAAGTGTACAGTGTGTCCTGAAACATCTGAAAAACACAGCTTGGAGAGCATAGGGCACTTCCACTCATGGGCGTATAAATTGGGAAAACTAAAAATCAGCAAGACACAGGCACCCCAAAGTTTAGGGCTGCTCTGTTGACAAGAACCCCCACTTCATTACACCTTAAATATCCTAGGAAAGAGAAAAATGGATAAAGAAGTTGTGGTCCTCATGTACAATGGAATATCACTCAGCCATGAAATCAACGTCATAAGGCTAGTAGCAGCACGATGAGTGGATTTAGGTACGATGATTCTAAGTGAAATAAGTCACACAGAAAAAGACACTTATCATAAGATATCACTTATAGAGGGAATGTAAAATCCGCTACACTTGAACTGAATTGCAAAACAGAACAGAGTCACACGTTTAGGAAACACACTATGGCTGCTGAACGGGAAAGGTGAGGTGGGGTGATGCATAAAACAAGGGTTTCAAATTAGCTCAGATACCGTTCCATAAACCCAATATGTAAGAGACAAGACCTATTCCTTTTTCAGTGAACTGGACTCAACACCCCCTATTCACCGCACAAGAATATATCTGACTAGTAAGAATCTTCAAACCTATGTATTGATATCTCTCTGTAAGTGAGTCAAGGGGGTGTAAAGCGGCATAAACACAGCCGTGAAAAGCAGCTAAACCCCATTATAAAAATAAATTACTTTTCAAAACCCGTGAAACAAAGACAGTGAAAGAGAGAGAAATTCTTACAAAATTCGTTCAGGGACTGTGATGCAACCTGGATTGACCATATCTAGACCCACAGCTGATTGAGACATAAGGGTGGACACTCTTGGGGCTGAGAGGTTCGGTGAGGTTGGGTGAGCCAACGCAGACCCTTTCAAGTAATACTGCATGGTACCCATCCCATGGGTCCCAAATCTCCAGGTTCAAGGGCATCTTCCTACATCGAAAACAGGCATGAGAAACCCAGAAGATGGTACACCGTGTGATCGGGAAAGGTTTCTAAAACGCACCTCATTTCTCATCTCCTTTGCTCGGGTTCGCCATTCCAGCCGATTTACTAGCCATCTCCCTCCTTGGAGAATCAGCACCTTTAACGTCCTGTTCCGTACAGGTTGCAATTTGTCCTGAGGATGAACGGGAAGAGGGAGAACCAATGAGAGACTAGCTCTAGGTGTTGGGACAGGCACAGGTCACTCTATTTTCCCATCAGGAAGAAGAATTAAGCACAAGCTCAGCCTGCCCCCCAGAACCAGAAGAGGGCCTGAAGCAATCCTGCGCTTTTGCGGCCAGCTCCCAAAAAAGCGAGTTGAAAAATGGAGCTCAGGGGCACTGCAATTCACAAACCTGCAGAGTTTTAAATGATACCTCTCGTCCACAAATATATTAAGGGAAGGCAACGAAGAGGCTTTGAAAGCAAGGCAGAATTGCAGGAAACAGATTTCAGGAGGTAGATTCGAATCGCCTTGAAAGCACATGAAAAGCGGCAAAACGTGGACAATGATGCCCTTGGCCAAAAAGGGCGTATGCGTTTTTTCCTGAATATATTCAGGAAAAAACGCATACGCCCTTTTTGGCCAACCAAGCAACCTGGAAAGGCAAATCAGCGCTCCAAAGAAGTCTCGCTTCCCAGCGGGCAAAAGGGCCATGCGGAAAAAAGTGTCCAAAGCAGAAATGCAGGACCGGACATGGAGAAATGGGAGCCTTGCTACGCTGATGGGCGGGATGTAAACTGCCAACAGCCACTCTGGAGAAGTGTACGGTGTGTCCTGAAACATCTAAAAAACACAGCTTGGAGAGCATAGGGCACTTCCACTCATGGGCGTATAAATTGGGAAAACTAAAAATCAGCAAGACACAGGCACCCCAAAGTTTAGGGCTGCTCTGTTGACAAGAACCCCCACTTCATTACACCTTAAATATCCTAGGAAAGAGAAAAATGGATAAAGAAGTTGTGGTCCTCATGTACAATGGAATATCACTCAGCCATGAAATCAACGTCGTAAGGCTAGTAGCAGCACGATGAGTGGATTTAGGTACGACGATTCTAAGGGAAATAAGTCACACAGAAAAAGACACTTATCATAAGATATCACTTCGAGAGGGAATGTAAAAACCGCTACACTTGTACTGAATTACAAAACAGAACAGAGTCACACGTTTAGAAAACACACTATGGCTGCTGAACGGGAAAGGTGAGTTGGGGAGATGCATAAAACAAGGGTTTCAAATTAGCTCAGATACCGTTCCATAAACCCAATATGTAAGAGACAAGACCTATTCCTTTTTCAGTGACCAGGACTCAACACCCCCTATTCACCGCACAAGAATATATCTGACTAGTAAGAATCTTCAAACCTATGTATTGATATCTCTCTGTAAGTGAGTCAAGGGGGTGTAAAGCGGCATAAACACAGCCGTGAAAAGCAGCTAAACCCCATTATAAAAATAAATTACTTTTCAAAACCCGTGAAACAAAGAGAGTGAAAGAGAGAGAAATTCTTACAAAATTCGTTCAGGGGCTGTGATGCAACCTGGATTGACCATATCTAGACCCACAGCTGATTGAGACATAAGGGTGGACACTCTTGGGGCTGAGAGGTTCGGTGAGGTTGGGTGAGCCAACGCAGACCTTTCAAGTAATACTGCATGGTACCCATCCCATGGGTCCCAAATCTCCAGGTTCAAGGGCATCTTCCTACATCGAAAACAGGCATGAGAAACCCAGAAGATGGTACACCGTGTGATCGGGAAAAGTTTCTAAAACGCACCTCATTTCCCATCTCCTTTGCTCGGGTTCGCCATTCCAGCCGATTTACTAGCCATCTCCCTCCTTGGAGAATCAGCACCTTTAACCTCCTGTTCCGTACAGGTTGCAATTTGTCCTGAGGATGAACAAGAAGAGGGGGAACCAATGAGAGACTAGCTCTAGGTGTTGGGACAGGCACAGGTCACTCTATTTTCCCATCAGGAAGAAGAATTAAGCACAAGCTCAGCCTGCCCCTCAGAACCAGAAGAGGGCCTGAAGCAATCCTGCGCTTTTGCGGCCAGCTCCCAAAAAAGCGAGTTGAAAAATGGAGCTCAGGGGCACTGCAATTCACAAACCTGCAGAGTTTTAAATGATACCTCTCGTCCACAAATATATTAAGGGAAGGCAACGAAGAGGCTTTGAAAGCAAGGCAGAATTGCAGGAAACAGATTTCAGGAGGTAGATTCGAATCGCCTTGAAAGCACATGAAAAGCGGCAAAACGTGGACAATGATGCCCTTGGCCAAAAAGGGCGTACGCGTTTTTTCCTGAATATATTCAGGAAAAAACGCATACGCCCTTTTTGGCCAACCAAGCAACCTGGAAAGGCAAATCAGCGCTCCAAAGAAGTCTCGCTTCCCAGGGGGCAAAAGGGCCATGCGGAAAAAAGTGTCCAAACCAGAAATGCAGGACCGGCCATGGAGAAATGGGAGCCTTGCTACGCTGATGGGCGGGATGTAAATTGCCAACAGCCACTCTGGAGAAGTGTACAGTGTGTCCTGAAACATCTGAAAAACACAGCTTGGAGAGCATAGGGCACTTCCACTCATGGGCGTATAAATTGGGAAAACTAAAAATCAGCAAGACACAGGCACCCCAAAGTTTAGGGCTGCTCTGTTGACAAGAACCCCCACTTCATTACACCTTAAATATCCTAGGAAAGAGAAAAATGGATAAAGAAGTTGTGGTCCTCATGTACAATGGAATATCACTCAGCCATGAAATCAACGTCGTAAGGCTAGTAGCAGCACGATGAGTGGATTTAGGTACGACGATTCTAAGGGAAATAAGTCACACAGAAAAAGACACTTATCATAAGATATCACTTCGAGAGGGAATGTAAAAACCGCTACACTTGTACTGAATTACAAAACAGAACAGAGTCACACGTTTAGAAAACACACTATGGCTGCTGAACGGGAAAGGTGAGTTGGGGAGATGCATAAAACAAGGGTTTCAAATTAGCTCAGATACCGTTCCATAAACCCAATATGTAAGAGACAAGACCTATTCCTTTTTCAGTGACCAGGACTCAACACCCCCTATTCACCGCACAAGAATATATCTGACTAGTAAGAATCTTCAAACCTATGTATTGATATCTCTCTGTAAGTGAGTCAAGGGGGTGTAAAGCGGCATAAACACAGCCGTGAAAAGCAGCTAAACCCCATTATAAAAATAAATTACTTTTCAAAACCCGTGAAACAAAGAGAGTGAAAGAGAGAGAAATTCTTACAAAATTCGTTCAGGGGCTGTGATGCAACCTGGATTGACCATATCTAGACCCACAGCTGATTGAGACATAAGGGTGGACACTCTTGGGGCTGAGAGGTTCGGTGAGGTTGGGTGAGCCAACGCAGACCTTTCAAGTAATACTGCATGGTACCCATCCCATGGGTCCCAAATCTCCAGGTTCAAGGGCATCTTCCTACATCGAAAACAGGCATGAGAAACCCAGAAGATGGTACACCGTGTGATCGGGAAAAGTTTCTAAAACGCACCTCATTTCCCATCTCCTTTGCTCGGGTTCGCCATTCCAGCCGATTTACTAGCCATCTCCCTCCTTGGAGAATCAGCACCTTTAACCTCCTGTTCCGTACAGGTTGCAATTTGTCCTGAGGATGAACAAGAAGAGGGGGAACCAATGAGAGACTAGCTCTAGGTGTTGGGACAGGCACAGGTCACTCTATTTTCCCATCAGGAAGAAGAATTAAGCACAAGCTCAGCCTGCCCCTCAGAACCAGAAGAGGGCCTGAAGCAATCCTGCGCTTTTGCGGCCAGCTCCCAAAAAAGCGAGTTGAAAAATGGAGCTCAGGGGCACTGCACTTCACAAACCTGCAGAGTTTTAAATGATACCTCTCGTCCACAAATATATTAAGGGAAGGCAACGAAGAGGCTTTGAAAGCAAGGCAGAATTGCAGGAAACAGATTTCAGGAGGTAGATTCGAATCGCCTTGAAAGCACATGAAAAGCGGCAAAACGTGGACAATGATGCCCTTGGCCAAAAAGGGCGTACGCGTTTTTTCCTGAATATATTCAGGAAAAAACGCATACGCCCTTTTTGGCCAACCAAGCAACCTGGAAAGGCAAATCAGCGCTCCAAAGAAGTCTCGCTTCCCAGCGGGCAAAAGGGCCATGCGGAAAAAAGTGTCCAAACCAGAAATGCAGGACAGGCCATGGAGAAATGGGAGCCTTGCTACGCTGATGGGCGGGATGTAAATTGCCAACAGCCACTCTGGAGAAGTGTACAGTGTGTCCTGAAACATCTGAAAAACACAGCTTGGAGAGCATAGGGCACTTCCACTCATGGGCGTATAAATTGGGAAAACTAAAAATCAGCAAGACACAGGCACCCCAAAGTTTAGGGCTGCTCTGTTGACAAGAACCCCCACTTCATTACACCTTAAATATCCTAGGAAAGAGAAAAATGGATAAAGAAGTTGTGGTCCTCATGTACAATGGAATATCACTCAGCCATGAAATCAACGTCATAAGGCTAGTAGCAGCACGATGAGTGGATTTAGGTACGATGATTCTAAGTGAAATAAGTCACACAGAAAAAGACACTTATCATAAGATATCACTTATAGAGGGAATGTAAAATCCGCTACACTTGAACTGAATTGCAAAACAGAACAGAGTCACACGTTTAGGAAACACACTATGGCTGCTGAACGGGAAAGGTGAGGTGGGGTGATGCATAAAACAAGGGTTTCAAATTAGCTCAGATACCGTTCCATAAACCCAATATGTAAGAGACAAGACCTATTCCTTTTTCAGTGAACTGGACTCAACACCCCCTATTCACCGCACAAGAATATATCTGACTAGTAAGAATCTTCAAACCTATGTATTGATATCTCTCTGTAAGTGAGTCAAGGGGGTGTAAAGCGGCATAAACACAGCCGTGAAAAGCAGCTAAACCCCATTATAAAAATAAATTACTTTTCAAAACCCGTGAAACAAAGACAGTGAAAGAGAGAGAAATTCTTACAAAATTCGTTCAGGGACTGTGATGCAACCTGGATTGACCATATCTAGACCCACAGCTGATTGAGACATAAGGGTGGACACTCTTGGGGCTGAGAGGTTCGGTGAGGTTGGGTGAGCCAACGCAGACCCTTTCAAGTAATACTGCATGGTACCCATCCCATGGGTCCCAAATCTCCAGGTTCAAGGGCATCTTCCTACATCGAAAACAGGCATGAGAAACCCAGAAGATGGTACACCGTGTGATCGGGAAAGGTTTCTAAAACGCACCTCATTTCTCATCTCCTTTGCTCGGGTTCGCCATTCCAGCCGATTTACTAGCCATCTCCCTCCTTGGAGAATCAGCACCTTTAACGTCCTGTTCCGTACAGGTTGCAATTTGTCCTGAGGATGAACGGGAAGAAGGAGAACCAATGAGAGACTAGCTCTAGGTGTTGGGACAGGCACAGGTCACTCTATTTTCCCATCAGGAAGAAGAATTAAGCACAAGCTCAGCCTGCCCCCCAGAACCAGAAGAGGGCCTGAAGCAATCCTGCGCTTTTGCGGCCAGCTCCCAAAAAAGCGAGTTGAAAAATGGAGCTCAGGGGCACTGCAATTCACAAACCTGCAGAGTTTTAAATGATACCTCTCGTCCACAAATATATTAAGGGAAGGCAACGAAGAGGCTTTGAAAGCAAGGCAGAATTGCAGGAAACAGATTTCAGGAGGTAGATTCGAATCGCCTTGAAAGCACATGAAAAGCGGCAAAACGTGGACAATGATGCCCTTGGCCAAAAAGGGCGTATGCGTTTTTTCCTGAATATATTCAGGAAAAAACGCATACGCCCTTTTTGGCCAACCAAGCAACCTGGAAAGGCAAATCAGCGCTCCAAAGAAGTCTCGCTTCCCAGCGGGCAAAAGGGCCATGCGGAAAAAAGTGTCCAAAGCAGAAATGCAGGACCGGACATGGAGAAATGGGAGCCTTGCTACGCTGATGGGCGGGATGTAAACTGCCAACAGCCACTCTGGAGAAGTGTACGGTGTGTCCTGAAACATCTAAAAAACACAGCTTGGAGAGCATAGGGCACTTCCACTCATGGGCGTATAAATTGGGAAAACTAAAAATCAGCAAGACACAGGCACCCCAAAGTTTAGGGCTGCTCTGTTGACAAGAACCCCCACTTCATTACACCTTAAATATCCTAGGAAAGAGAAAAATGGATAAAGAAGTTGTGGTCCTCATGTACAATGGAATATCACTCAGCCATGAAATCAACGTCGTAAGGCTAGTAGCAGCACGATGAGTGGATTTAGGTACGACGATTCTAAGGGAAATAAGTCACACAGAAAAAGACACTTATCATAAGATATCACTTCGAGAGGGAATGTAAAAACCGCTACACTTGTACTGAATTACAAAACAGAACAGAGTCACACGTTTAGAAAACACACTATGGCTGCTGAACGGGAAAGGTGAGTTGGGGAGATGCATAAAACAAGGGTTTCAAATTAGCTCAGATACCGTTCCATAAACCCAATATGTAAGAGACAAGACCTATTCCTTTTTCAGTGACCAGGACTCAACACCCCCTATTCACCGCACAAGAATATATCTGACTAGTAAGAATCTTCAAACCTATGTATTGATATCTCTCTGTAAGTGAGTCAAGGGGGTGTAAAGCGGCATAAACACAGCCGTGAAAAGCAGCTAAACCCCATTATAAAAATAAATTACTTTTCAAAACCCGTGAAACAAAGAGAGTGAAAGAGAGAGAAATTCTTACAAAATTCGTTCAGGGGCTGTGATGCAACCTGGATTGACCATATCTAGACCCACAGCTGATTGAGACATAATGGTGGACACTCTTGGGGCTGAGAGGTTCGGTGAGGTTGGGTGAGCCAACGCAGACCTTTCAAGTAATACTGCATGGTACCCATCCCATGGGTCCCAAATCTCCAGGTTCAAGGGCATCTTCCTACATCGAAAACAGGCATGAGAAACCCAGAAGATGGTACACCGTGTGATCGGGAAAAGTTTCTAAAACGCACCTCATTTCCCATCTCCTTTGCTCGGGTTCGCCATTCCAGCCGATTTACTAGCCATCTCCCTCCTTGGAGAATCAGCACCTTTAACCTCCTGTTCCGTACAGGTTGCAATTTGTCCTGAGGATGAACAAGAAGAGGGGGAACCAATGAGAGACTAGCTCTAGGTGTTGGGACAGGCACAGGTCACTCTATTTTCCCATCAGGAAGAAGAATTAAGCACAAGCTCAGCCTGCCCCTCAGAACCAGAAGAGGGCCTGAAGCAATCCTGCGCTTTTGCGGCCAGCTCCCAAAAAAGCGAGTTGAAAAATGGAGCTCAGGGGCACTGCAATTCACAAACCTGCAGAGTTTTAAATGATACCTCTCGTCCACAAATATATTAAGGGAAGGCAACGAAGAGGCTTTGAAAGCAAGGCAGAATTGCAGGAAACAGATTTCAGGAGGTAGATTCGAATCGCCTTGAAAGCACATGAAAAGCGGCAAAACGTGGACAATGATGCCCTTGGCCAAAAAGGGCGTACGCGTTTTTTCCTGAATATATTCAGGAAAAAACGCATACGCCCTTTTTGGCCAACCAAGCAACCTGGAAAGGCAAATCAGCGCTCCAAAGAAGTCTCGCTTCCCAGCGGGCAAAAGGGCCATGCGGAAAAAAGTGTCCAAACCAGAAATGCAGGACCGGCCATGGAGAAATGGGAGCCTTGCTACGCTGATGGGCGGGATGTAAATTGCCAACAGCCACTCTGGAGAAGTGTACAGTGTGTCCTGAAACATCTGAAAAACACAGCTTGGAGAGCATAGGGCACTTCCACTCATGGGCGTATAAATTGGGAAAACTAAAAATCAGCAAGACACAGGCACCCCAAAGTTTAGGGCTGCTCTGTTGACAAGAACCCCCACTTCATTACACCTTAAATATCCTAGGAAAGAGAAAAATGGATAAAGAAGTTGTGGTCCTCATGTACAATGGAATATCACTCAGCCATGAAATCAACGTCGTAAGGCTAGTAGCAGCATGATGAGTGGATTTAGGTACGACGATTCTAAGTGAAATAAGTCACACAGAAAAAGACACTTATCCTAAGATATCACTTAGAGAGGGAATGTAAAAACCGCTACACTTGTACTGAATTACAAAACAGAACAGAGTCACACGTTTAGAAAACACACTATGGCTGCTGAACGGGAAAGGTGAGGTGGGGAGATGCATAAAACAAGGGTTTCAAATTAGCTCAGATACCGTTCCATAAACCCAATATGTAAGAGACAAGACCTATTCCTTTTTCAGTGACCAGGACTCAACACCCCCTATTCACCGCACAAGAATATATCTGACTAGTAAGAATCTTCAAACCTATGTATTGATATCTCTCTGTAAGTGAGTCAAGGGCGTGTAAAGCGGCATAAACACAGCCGTGAAAAGCAGCTAAACCCCATTATAAAAATAAATTACTTTTCAAAACCCGTGAAACAAAGACAGTGAAAGAGAGAGAAATTCTTACAAAATTCGTTCAGGGGCTGTGATGCAACCTGGATTGACCATATCTAGACCCACAGCTGATTGAGACATAAGGGTGGACACTCTTGGGGCTTAGAGGTTCGGTGATGTTGGGTGAGCCAATGCAGACCCTTTCAAGTAATACTGCATGGTACCCATCCCATGGGTCCCAAATCTCCAGGTTCAAGGGCATCTTCCTACATCGAAAACAGGCATGAGAAACCCAGAAGATGGTACACCGTGTGATCGGGAAAAGTTTCTAAAACGCACCTCATTTCTCATCTCCTTTGCTCGGGTTCGCCATTCCAGCCGATTTACTAGCCATCTCCCTCCTTGGAGAATCAGCACCTTTAACCTCCTGTTCCGTACAGGTTGCAATTTGTCCTGAGGATGAACAAGAAGAGGGGGAACCAATGAGAGACTAGCTCTAGGTGTCGGGACAGGCACAGGTCACTCTATTTTCCCATCAGGAAGAAGAATTAAGCACAAGCTCAGCCTGCCCCTCAGAACCAGAAGAGGGCCTGAAGCAATCCTGCGCTTTTGCGGCCAGCCCCCAAAAAAGCGAGTTGAAAAATGGAGCTCAGGGGCACTGCAATTCACAAACCTGCAGAGTTTTAAATGATACCTCTCGTCCACAAATATATTAAGGGAAGGCAACGAAGAGGCTTTGAAAGCAAGGCAGAATTGCAGGAAACAGATTTCAGGAGGTAGATTTGAATCGCCTTGAAAGCACATGAAAAGTGGCAAAACGTGGACAATGATGCCCTTGGCCAAAAAGGGCGTATCCGTTTTTTCCTGAATATATTCAGGAAAAAACGCATACGCCCTTTTTGGCCAACCAAGCAACCTGGAAAGGCAAATCAGCGCTCCAAAGAAGTCTGGCTTCCCAGCGGGCAAAAGGGCCATGCGGAAAAAAGTGTCCAAACCAGAAATGCAGGACCGGCCATGGAGAAATGGGAGCCTTGCTACGCTGATGGGTGGGTTGTAAATTGCCAACAGCCACTCTGGAGAAGTGTATGGTGTGTTCTGAAACATCTAAAAAACACAGCTTGGAGAGCATAGGGCACTTCCACTCATGGGCGTATAAATTGGGAAAACTAAAAATCAGCAAGACACAGGCACCCCAAAGTTTAGGGCTGCTCTATTGACAAGAAGCCCCACTTCACTACACCTTAAATATCCTAGGAAAGAGAAAAATGGATAAAGAAGTTGTGGTCCTCATGTACAATGGAATATCACTCAGCCATGAAATCAACGTCATAAGGCTAGTAGCAGCACGATGAGTGGATTTAGGTACGACGATTCTAAGTGAAATAAGTCACACAGAAAAATACACTTATCCTAAGATATCACTTATAGAGGGAATGTAAAAACCGCTTCACTTGAACTGAATTGCAAAACAGAACAGAGTCACACGTTTAGGAAACACACTATGGCTGCTGAACGCGAAAGGTGAGGTGGGGTGATGCATAAAACAAGGGTTTCAAATTAGCTCAGATACCGTTCCATAAACCCAATATGTAAGAGACAAGACCTATGCCTTTTTCAGTGAACTGGACTCAACACCCCCTATTCACCGCACAAGAATATATCTGACTAGTAAGAATCTTCGAACCTATGTATTGATATCTCTCTGTAAGTGAGTCAAGGGGGTGTAAAGCGGCATAAACACAGCCGTGAAAAGCAGCTAAACCCCATTATAAAAATAAATTACTTTTCAAAACCCGTGAAACAAAGACAGTGAAAGAGAGAGAAATTCTTCCAAAATTCGTTCAGGGGCTGTGATGCAACCTGGATTGACCATATCTAGACCCACAGCTGATTGAGACATAAGGGTGGACACTCTTGGGGCTGAGAGGTTCGGTGAGGTTGGGTGAGCCAACGCAGACCCTTTCAAGTAATACTGCATGGTACCCATCCCATGGGTCCCAAATCTCCAGGTTCAAGGGCATCTTCCTACATCGAAAACAGGCATGAGAAACCCAGAAGATGGTACACCGTGTGATCGGGAAAGGTTTCTAAAACGCACCTCATTTCTCATCTCCTTTGCTCGGGTTCGCCATTCCAGCCGATTTACTAGCCATCTCCCTCCTTGGAGAATCAGCACCTTTAACCTCCTGTTCCGTACAGGTTGCAATTTGTCCTGAGGATGAACGGGAAGAGGGGGAACCAATGAGAGACTAGCTCTAGGTGTCGGGACAGGCACAGGTCACTCTATTTTCCCATCAGGAAGAAGAATTAAGCACAAGCTCAGCCTGCCCCCCAGAACCAGAAGAGGGCCTGAAGCAATCCTGCGCTTTTGCGGCCAGCCCCCAAAAAAGCGAGTTGAAAAATGGAGCTCAGGGGCACTGCAATTCACAAACCTGCAGAGTTTTAAATGATACCTCTCGTCCACAAATATATTAAGGGAAGGCAACGAAGAGGCTTTGAAAGCAAGGCAGAATTGCAGGAAACAGATTTCAGGAGGTAGATTTGAATCGCCTTGAAAGCACATGAAAAGTGGCAAAACGTGGACAATGATGCCCTTGGCCAAAAAGGGCGTATCCGTTTTTTCCTGAATATATTCAGGAAAAAACGCATACGCCCTTTTTGGCCAACCAAGCAACCTGGAAAGGCAAATCAGCGCTCCAAAGAAGTCTGGCTTCCCAGCGGGCAAAAGGGCCATGCGGAAAAAAGTGTCCAAACCAGAAATGCAGGACCGGCCATGGAGAAATGGGAGCCTTGCTACGCTGATGGGTGGGATGTAAATTGCCAACAGCCACTCTGGAGAAGTGTACGGTGTGTTCTGAAACATCTAAAAAACACAGCTTGGAGAGCATAGGGCACTTCCACTCATGGGCGTATAAATTGGGAAAACTAAAAATCAGCAAGACACAGGCACCCCAAAGTTTAGGGCTGCTCTGTTGACAAGAACCCCCACTTCATTACACCTTCAATATCCTAGGAAAGAGAAAAATGGATAAAGAAGTTGGGGTCCTCATGTACAATGGAATATCACTCAGCCATGAAATCAACGTCATAAGGCTAGTAGCAGCACGATGAGTGGATTTAGGTACGACGATTCTAAGTGAAATAAGTCACACAGAAAAAGACACTTATCCTAAGATATCACTTAGAGAGGGAATGTAAAAACCGCTACACTTGAACTGAATTGCAAAACAGAACAGAGTCACACGTTTAGGAAACACACTATGGCTGCTGAACGGGAAAGGTGAGGTGGGGTGATGCATAAAACAAGGGTTTCAAATTAGCTCCGATACCGTTCCATAAGCCCAATATGTAAGAGACAAGACCTATTCCTTTTCAGTGAACTGGACTCAACACCCCCTATTCACCGCACAAGAATATATCTGACTAGTAAGAATCTTCAAACCTATGTATTGATATCTCTCTGTAAGTGAGTCAAGGGGGTGTAAAGCGGCATAAACACAGCCGTGAAAAGCAGCTAAACCCCATTATAAAAATAAATTACTTTTCAAAACCCGTGAAACAAAGACAGTGAAAGAGAGAGAAATTCTTCCAAAATTCGTTCAGGGGCTGTGATGCAACCTGGATTGACCATATCTAGACCCACAGCTGATTGAGACATAAGGGTGGACACTCTTGGGGCTGAGAGGTTCGGTGAGGTTGGGTGAGCCAACGCAGACCCTTTCAAGTAATACTGCATGGTACCCATCCCATGGGTCCCAAATCTCCAGGTTCAAGGGCATCTTCCTACATCGAAAACAGGCATGAGAAACCCAGAAGATGGTACACCGTGTGATCGGGAAAGGTTTCTAAAACGCACCTCATTTCTCATCTTCTTTGCTCGGGTTCGCCATTCCAGCCGATTTACTAGCCATCTCCCTCCTTGGAGAATCAGCATCTTTAACCTCCTGTTCCGTACAGGTTGCAATTTGTCCTGAGGATGAACGGGAAGAGGGGGATCCAATGAGAGACTAGCTCTAGGTGTTTGGACAGGCACAGGTCACTCTATTTTCCCATCAGGAAGAAGAATAAAGCACAAGCTCAGCCTGCCCCCCAGAACCAGAAGAGGGCCTGAAGCAATCCTGCGCTTTTGCGGCCAGCCCCCAAAAAAGCGAGTTGAAAAATGGAGCTCAGGGGCACTGCAATTCACAAACCTGCAGAGTTTTAAATGATACCTCTCGTCCACAAATATATTAAGGGAAGGCAACGAAGAGGCTTTGAAAGCAAGGCAGAATTGCAGGAAACAGATTTCAGGAGGTAGATTTGAATCGCCTTGAAAGCACATGAAAAGTGGCAAAACGTGGACAATGATGCCCTTGGCCAAAAAGGGCGTATCCGTTTTTTCCTGAATATATTCAGGAAAAAACGCATACGCCCTTTTTGGCCAACCAAGCAACCTGGAAAGGCAAATCAGCGCTCCAAAGAAGTCTGGCTTCCCAGCGGGCAAAAGGGCCATGCGGAAAAAAGTGTCCAAACCAGAAATGCAGGACCGGCCATGGAGAAATGGCAGCCTTGCTACGCTGATGGCTGGGATGTAAATTGCCAACAGCCACTCTGGAGAAGTGTATGGTGTGTTCTGAAACATCTAAAAAACACAGCTTGGAGAGCATAGGGCACTTCCACTCATGGGCGTATAAATTGGGAAAACTAAAAATCAGCAAGACACAGGCACCCCAAAGTTTAGGGCTGCTCTATTGACAAGAAGCCCCACTTCACTACACCTTAAATATCCTAGGAAAGAGAAAAATGGATAAAGAAGTTGTGGTCCTCAGGTACAATGGAATATCACTCAGCCATGAAATCAACGTCATAAGGCTAGTAGCAGCACGATGAGTGGATTTAGGTACGACGATTCTAAGTGAAATAAGTCACACAGAAAAATACACTTATCCTAAGATATCACTTATAGAGGGAATGTAAAAACCGCTACACTTGAACTGAATTGCAAACCAGAACAGAGTCACACGTTTAGGAAACACACTATGGCTGCTGAACGCGAAAGGTGAGGTGGGGTGATGCATAAAACAAGGGTTTCAAATTAGCTCAGATACCGTTCCATAAACCCAATATGTAAGAGACAAGACCTATTCCTTTTTCAGTGAACTGGACTCAACTCCCCCTATTCACCGCACAAGAATATATCTGACTAGTAAGAATCTTCGAACCTATGTATTGATATCTCTCTGTAAGTGAGTCAAGGGGGTGTAAAGCGGCATAAACACAGCCGTGAAAAGCAGCTAAACCCCATTATAAAAATAAATTACTTTTCAAAACCCGTGAAACAAAGAGAGTGAAAGAGAGAGAAATTCTTACAAAATTCGTTCAGGGGCTGTGATGCAACCTGGATTGACCATATCTAGACCCACAGCTGATTGAGACATAAGGGTGGACACTCTTGGGGCTGAGAGGTTCGGTGAGGTTGGGTGAGCCAACGCAGACCCTTTCAAGTAATACTGCATGGTACCCATCCCATGGGTCCCAAATCTCCAGGTTCAAGGGCATCTTCCTACATCGAAAACAGGCATGAGAAACCCAGAAGATGGTACACCATGTGATCGGGAAAGGTTTCTAAAACGCACCTCATTTCTCATCTCCTTTGCTCGGGTTCGCCATTCCAGCCGATTTACTAGCCATCTCCCTCCTTGGAGAATCAGCACCTTTAACGTCCTGTTCCGTACAGGTTGCAATTTGTCCTGAGGATGAACGGGAAGAGGGAGAACCAATGAGAGACTAGCTCTAGGTGTTGGGACAGGCACAGGTCACTCTATTTTCCCATCAGGAAGAAGAATTAAGCACAAGCTCAGCCTGCCCCCCAGAACCAGAAGAGGGCCTGAAGCAATCCTGCGCTTTTGCGGCCAGCTCCCAAAAAAGCGAGTTGAAAAATGGAGCTCAGGGGCACTGCAATTCACAAACCTGCAGAGTTTTAAATGATACCTCTCGTCCACAAATATATTAAGGGAAGGCAACGAAGAGGCTTTGAAAGCAAGGCAGAATTGCAGGAAACAGATTTCAGGAGGTAGATTCGAATCGCCTTGAAAGCACATGAAAAGCGGAAAAACGTGGACAATGATGCCCTTGGCCAAAAAGGGCGTATGCGTTTTTTCCTGAATATATTCAGGAAAAAACGCATACGCCCTTTTTGGCCAACCAAGCAACCTGGAAAGGCAAATCAGCGCTCCAAAGAAGTCTCGCTTCCCAGCGGGCAAAAGGGCCATGCGGAAAAAAGTGTCCAAAGCAGAAATGCAGGACCGGACATGGAGAAATGGGAGCCTTGCTACGCTGATGGGCGGGATGTAAACTGCCAACAGCCACTCTGGAGAAGTGTACGGTGTGTCCTGAAACATCTAAAAAACACAGCTTGGAGAGCATAGGGCACTTCCACTCATGGGCGTATAAATTGGGAAAACTAAAAATCAGCAAGACACAGGCACCCCAAAGTTTAGGGCTGCTCTGTTGACAAGAACCCCCACTTCATTACACCTTAAATATCCTAGGAAAGAGAAAAATGGATAAAGAAGTTGTGGTCCTCATGTACAATGGAATATCACTCAGCCATGAAATCAACGTCGTAAGGCTAGTAGCAGCACGATGAGTGGATTTAGGTACGACGATTCTAAGGGAAATAAGTCACACAGAAAAAGACACTTATCATAAGATATCACTTCGAGAGGGAATGTAAAAACCGCTACACTTGTACTGAATTACAAAACAGAACAGAGTCACACGTTTAGAAAACACACTATGGCTGCTGAACGGGAAAGGTGAGTTGGGGAGATGCATAAAACAAGGGTTTCAAATTAGCTCAGATACCGTTCCATAAACCCAATATGTAAGAGACAAGACCTATTCCTTTTTCAGTGACCAGGACTCAACACCCCCTATTCACCGCACAAGAATATATCTGACTAGTAAGAATCTTCAAACCTATGTATTGATATCTCTCTGTAAGTGAGTCAAGGGGGTGTAAAGCGGCATAAACACAGCCGTGAAAAGCAGCTAAACCCCATTATAAAAATAAATTACTTTTCAAAACCCGTGAAACAAAGAGAGTGAAAGAGAGAGAAATTCTTACAAAATTCGTTCAGGGGCTGTGATGCAAACTGGATTGACCATATCTAGACCCACAGCTGATTGAGACATAAGGGTGGACACTCTTGGGGCTGAGAGGTTCGGTGAGGTTGGGTGAGCCAACGCAGACCTTTCAAGTAATACTGCATGGTACCCATCCCATGGGTCCCAAATCTCCAGGTTCAAGGGCATCTTCCTACATCGAAAACAGGCATGAGAAACCCAGAAGATGGTACACCGTGTGATCGGGAAAAGTTTCTAAAACGCACCTCATTTCCCATCTCCTTTGCTCGGGTTCGCCATTCCAGCCGATTTACTAGCCATCTCCCTCCTTGGAGAATCAGCACCTTTAACCTCCTGTTCCGTACAGGTTGCAATTTGTCCTGAGGATGAACAAGAAGAGGGGGAACCAATGAGAGACTAGCTCTAGGTGTTGGGACAGGCACAGGTCACTCTATTTTCCCATCAGGAAGAAGAATTAAGCACAAGCTCAGCCTGCCCCTCAGAACCAGAAGAGGGCCTGAAGCAATCCTGCGCTTTTGCGGCCAGCTCCCAAAAAAGCGAGTTGAAAAATGGAGCTCAGGGGCACTGCAATTCACAAACCTGCAGAGTTTTAAATGATACCTCTCGTCCACAAATATATTAAGGGAAGGCAACGAAGAGGCTTTGAAAGCAAGGCAGAATTGCAGGAAACAGATTTCAGGAGGTAGATTCGAATCGCCTTGAAAGCACATGAAAAGCGGCAAAACGTGGACAATGATGCCCTTGGCCAAAAAGGGCGTACGCGTTTTTTCCTGAATATATTCAGGAAAAAACGCATACGCCCTTTTTGGCCAACCAAGCAACCTGGAAAGGCAAATCAGCGCTCCAAAGAAGTCTCGCTTCCCAGCGGGCAAAAGGGCCATGCGGAAAAAAGTGTCCAAACCAGAAATGCAGGACCGGCCATGGAGAAATGGGAGCCTTGCTACGCTGATGGGCGGGATGTAAATTGCCAACAGCCACTCTGGAGAAGTGTACAGTGTGTCCTGAAACATCTGAAAAACACAGCTTGGAGAGCATAGGGCACTTCCACTCATGGGCGTATAAATTGGGAAAACTAAAAATCAGCAAGACACAGGCACCCCAAAGTTTAGGGCTGCTCTGTTGACAAGAACCCCCACTTCATTACACCTTAAATATCCTAGGAAAGAGAAAAATGGATAAAGAAGTTGTGGTCCTCATGTACAATGGAATATCACTCAGCCATGAAATCAACGTCGTAAGGCTAGTAGCAGCATGATGAGTGGATTTAGGTACGACGATTCTAAGTGAAATAAGTCACACAGAAAAAGACACTTATCCTAAGATATCACTTAGAGAGGGAATGTAAAAACCGCTACACTTGTACTGAATTACAAAACAGAACAGAGTCACACGTTTAGAAAACACATTATGGCTGCTGAACGGGAAAGGTGAGGTGGGGAGATGCATAAAACAAGGGTTTCAAATTAGCTCAGATACCGTTCCATAAACCCAATATGTAAGAGACAAGACCTATTCCTTTTTCAGTGACCAGGTCTCAACACCCCCTATTCACCGCACAAGAATATATCTGCCTAGTAAGAATCTTCAAACCTATGTATTGATATCTCTCTGTAAGTGAGTCAAGGGCGTGTAAAGCGGCATAAACACAGCCGTGAAAAGCAGCTAAACCCCATTATAAAAATAAATTACTTTTCAAAACCCGTGAAACAAAGACAGTGAAAGAGAGAGAAATTCTTACAAAATTCGTTCAGGGGCTGTGATGCAACCTGGATTGACCATATCTAGACCCACAGCTGATTGAGACATAAGGGTGGACACTCTTGGGGCTTAGAGCTTCGGTGAGGTTGGGTGAGCCAATGCAGACCCTTTCAAGTAATACTGCATGGTACCCATCCCATGGGTCCCAAATCTCCAGGTTCAAGGGCATCTTCCTACATCGAAAACAGGCATGAGAAACCCAGAAGATGGTACACCGTGTGATCGGGAAAAGTTTCTAAAACGCACCTCATTTCTCATCTCCTTTGCTCGGGTTCGCCATTCCAGCCGATTTACTAGCCATCTCCCTCCTTGGAGAATCAGCACCTTTAACCTCCTGTTCCGTACAGGTTGCAATTTGTCCTGAGGATGAACAAGAAGAGGGGGAACCAATGAGAGACTAGCTCTAGGTGTCGGGACAGGCACAGGTCACTCTATTTTCCCATCAGGAAGAAGAATTAAGCACAAGCTCAGCCTGCCCCTCAGAACCAGAAGAGGGCCTGAAGCAATCCTGCGCTTTTGCGGCCAGCCCCCAAAAAGCGAGTTGAAAAATGGAGCTCAGGGGCACTGCAATTCACAAACCTGCAGAGTTTTAAATGATACCTCTCGTCCACAAATATATTAAGGGAAGGCAACGAAGAGGCTTTGAAAGCAAGGCAGAATTGCAGGAAACAGATTTCAGGAGGTAGATTTGAATCGCCTTGAAAGCACATGAAAAGTGGCAAAACGTGGACAATGATGCCCTTGGCCAAAAAGGGCGTATCCGTTTTTTCCTGAATATATTCAGGAAAAAACGCATACGCCCTTTTTGGCCAACCAAGCAACCTGGAAAGGCAAATCAGCGCTCCAAAGAAGTCTGGCTTCCCAGCGGGCAAAAGGGCCATGCGGAAAAAAGTGTCCAAACCAGAAATGCAGGACCGGCCATGGAGAAATGGGAGCCTTGCTACGCTGATGGGTGGGATGTAAATTGCCAACAGCCACTCTGGAGAAGTGTATGGTGTGTTCTGAAACATCTAAAAAACACAGCTTGGAGAGCATAGGGCACTTCCACTCATGGGCGTATAAATTGGGAAAACTAAAAATCAGCAAGACACAGGCACCCCAAAGTTTAGGGCTGCTCTATTGACAAGAAGCCCCACTTCACTACACCTTAAATATCCTAGGAAAGAGAAAAATGGATAAAGAAGTTGTGGTCCTCATGTACAATGGAATATCACTCAGCCATGAAATCAACGTCATAAGGCTAGTAGCAGCACGATGAGTGGATTTAGGTACGACGATTCTAAGTGAAATAAGTCACACAGAAAAATACACTTATCCTAAGATATCACTTATAGAGGGAATGTAAAAACCGCTACACTTGAACTGAATTGCAAAACAGAACAGAGTCACACGTTTAGGAAACACACTATGGCTGCTGAACGCGAAAGGTGAGGTGGGGTGATGCATAAAACAAGGGTTTCAAATTAGCTCAGATACCGTTCCATAAACCCAATATGTAAGAGACAAGACCTATTCCTTTTTCAGTGAACTGGACTCAACACCCCCTATTCACCGCACAAGAATATATCTGACTAGTAAGAATCTTCGAACCTATGTATTGATATCTCTCTGTAAGTGAGTCAAGGGGGTGTAAAGCGGCATAAACACAGCCGTGAAAAGCAGCTAAACCCCATTATAAAAATAAATTACTTTTCAAAACCCGTGAAACAAAGACAGTGAAAGAGAGAGAAATTCTTCCAAAATTCGTTCAGGGGCTGTGATGCAACCTGGATTGACCATATCTAGACCCACAGCTGATTGAGACATAAGGGTGGACACTCTTGGGGCTGAGAGGTTCGGTGAGGTTGGGTGAGCCAACGCAGACCCTTTCAAGTAATACTGCATGGTACCCATCCCATGGGTCCCAAATCTCCAGGTTCAAGGGCATCTTCCTACATCGAAAACAGGCATGAGAAACCCAGAAGATGGTACACCGTGTGATCGGGAAAGGTTTCTAAAACGCACCTCATTTCTCATCTCCTTTGCTCGGGTTCACCATTCCAGCCGATTTACTAGCCATCTCCCTCCTTGGAGAATCAGCACCTTTAACCTCCTGTTCCGTACAGGTTGCAATTTGTTCTGAGGATGAACGGGAAGAGGGGGAACCAATGAGAGACTAGCTCTAGGTGTCGGGACAGGCACAGGTCACTCTATTTTCCCATCAGGAAGAAGAATTAAGCACAAGCTCAGCCTGCCCCCAGAACCAGAAGAGGGCCTGAAGCAATCCTGCGCTTTTGCGGCCAGCCCCAAAAAAGCGAGTTGAAAAATGGAGCTCAGGGGCACTGCAATTCACAAACCTGCAGAGTTTTAAATGATACCTCTCGTCCACAAATATATTAAGGGAAGGCAACGAAGAGGCTTTGAAAGCAAGGCAGAATTGCAGGAAACAGATTTCAGGAGGTAGATTTGAATCGCCTTGAAAGCACATGAAAAGTGGCAAAACGTGGACAATGATGCCCTTGGCCAAAAAGGGCGTATCCGTTTTTTCCTGAATATATTCAGGAAAAAACGCATACGCCCTTTTTGGCCAACCAAGCAACCTGGAAAGGCAAATCAGCGCTCCAAAGAAGTCTGGCTTCCCAGCGGGCAAAAGGGCCATGCGGAAAAAAGTGTCCAAACCAGAAATGCAGGACCGGCCATGGAGAAATGGGAGCCTTGCTACGCTGATGGGTGGGATGTAAATTGCCAACAGCCACTCTGGAGAAGTGTATGGTGTGTTCTGAAACATCTAAAAAACACAGCTTGGAGAGCATAGGGCACTTCCACTCATGGGCGTATAAATTGGGAAAACTAAAAATCAGCAAGACACAGGCACCCCAAAGTTTAGGGCTGCTCTGTTGACAAGAACCCCCACTTCATTACACCTTCAATATCCTAGGAAAGAGAAAAATGGATAAAGAAGTTGGGGTCCTCATGTACAATGGAATATCACTCAGCCATGAAATCAACGTCATAAGGCTAGTAGCAGCACGATGAGTGGATTTAGGTACGACGATTCTAAGTGAAATAAGTCACACAGAAAAAGACACTTATCCTAAGATATCACTTAGAGAGGGAATGTAAAAACCGCTACACTTGAACTGAATTGCAAAACAGAACAGAGTCACACGTTTAGGAAACACACTATGGCTGCTGAACGGGAAAGGTGAGGTGGGGTGATGCATAAAACAAGGGTTTCAAATTAGCTCCGATACCGTTCCATAAGCCCAATATGTAAGAGACAAGACCTATTCCTTTCTCAGTGAACTGGACTCAACACCCCCTATTCACCGCACAAGAATATATCTGACTAGTAAGAATCTTCAAACCTATGTATTGATATCTCTCTGTAAGTGAGTCAAGGGGGTGTAAAGCGGCATAAACACAGCCGTGAAAAGCAGCTAAACCCCATTATAAAAATAAATTACTTTTCAAAACCCGTGAAACAAAGACAGTGAAAGAGAGAGAAATTCTTACAAAATTCGTTCAGGGGCTGTGATGCAACCTGGATTGACCATATCTAGACCCACAGCTGATTGAGACATAAGGGTGG